>NC_059214.1:57929862-58012362 GCF_020615455.1 Coregonus clupeaformis | reverse complement strand
GTATAATTCCGGGTAAACACATTTCAAAACAAAAACTAATGAACATGCAGAATGAGAAATTATGCTAATTCCGTAATGGAGCTTGAATGTGTCTTGTGGGTGCAGGCATTTGCATTTTTGAGAGAGAGAGAGAGAGAGAGAGAGAGAGAGAGAGAGAGAGAGAGAGAGAGAGAGAGAGAGAGAGAGAGAGAGAGAGAGAGAGAGAGAGAGAGAGAGAGAGAGAGAGAGAGAGAGAGAGAGAGAGAGAGAGAGAGAGAGAGAGAGAGAGAGAGAGAGAGAGAGAGAGAGAGAGAGAGAGAGAGAGAGAGAGAGAATAGATAACACCAGCGACAGAAGAGGGTTTCATTCACCAACCTCTCCAGATAACAAAAAAAATTAGAGAAAGAAACCTGAGCGAGACCTGGGTTCGGCTTTCACAATACTTAGGATGAGGCAATCATTTTACAGTTACCATGGTGAGGATGGTAATAAGAAGCTTAAAAAGGGAATAAACAGAGATATATTTTATTTGCCCTCCTGGGCCATAATATGCAGAATATAAACCCCATCTGTATGTATAACAGCCAGCCATGAGTGTGGAAGCGTGCAAAAATGTGCCAAAAGCAAGAGACAATGTTCTGTTCCTTGCCTGGTTCCCCCCTCGAGGCCGTTTCAATACTTTCATTGCTTTGCAGAAGGATTAAGGTGCCAGTCTTAGAACTCACACGTGACAGCTCAATCTTTCACATGGCTGCATTACCACAATGGAGTGTAATGTAATGTCAATGGAAAACCTTCACCACAACAATGTAATGTGACACTGAATACACAGTGAGTATGCTGTCACTCACTTCACCATTCAAGATGATTAACAATCTTGTTCTGAGATCTAATACAGACAAGACAAGCAAATAATGTCGGTCAAACACACACACACACACACACACACACACCTTTTACACACTATCAAGCACCAGACCACTAGAATGCCATGCCGTCATCACTCCATAGACAGACACAATCATGACACACACACACTCAAGCACATACACACACAACAACATTACTGTTCTACAAGGACCTATATGGGTCATTTCCCATGTTGAGGAGAACAGAAGACCAGAGCTCATTTTGAAATAATTGTCCCCCTGGCCTCAGGGCTTATAAAAAAATATTAATAATAAGATTACACCATCAGATAATGCTTCTATGAAGCAAAAATGTGGCTGTATATCTCCCAACCAAGAAGCTAGAGGTTCACATCTCAGACGCTCCTGAATATTCGCAGTGTGTTGTATGGCCATGATGTATGTTTGTATCACTGGAAAGAGGTCTACTCTCTCCAATTATCACAGACAAAGGCTAAACTACAAAAGAGAGAGAAAATTACATTTGTATTTGCAGATATTACTATCAGAATGGCTTCAGGTGTAAATGTGTGTCAGAAACACTTAGTTTGACTGCCTCTTCCCACCATAATCCATGTCCTGAGCCAGTTACCACAAGCAGAAGCAGTGTGTGCGCTTTGGAACCAAATATAATTTAGCATTACAGCCATAGTAACAGACAACTGTGAGGTTCTTATTGCGTGTGGCTGGCAAGCCCAGACCAATAGGCCTGGAGGAGATGGGGGGAGGTAGGCCGTTCCACTAAGGGATGAGGGAGGGGGATGTCCGAGTCCGCCTGTATTTACAGTATGCTTGGGAGGGAGGGAGGAAGGAAGGAAGGAAGGAAGGAAGGAAGGAAGGAGGAAGGAAGGAAGGAAGGAAGGAAGGAAGGAAGGAAGGAAGGAAGGAAGGAAGGAAGGAAGGAAGGAGGGAAGGAGAGAGAGGGAGGGAGGAAGGAAGGGAGGAAGGGAGGGAGGAAGGAAGGAAGGAAGGAAGGAAGGAAGGAAGAAGAAGGAAGGAAGGAAGGAAGGAAGGAAGGAAGGAAGGAAGGAAGGAAGGAGAAAGGAAGGGGAAGGAAGGAAGGAAGGAAGGAAGGAAGGAAGGAAGGAAGGAAGGAAGGAGGAGTGAGGGAGGGAAGGGAAGGGAGGGAGGGAGGGAGGGAAGGAAGGAAGGAAGGAAGGAAGGAAGGAAGGAAGGAAGGAAGGAAGGAAGGAAGGGAGGGAAGGAAGGAAGGAAGGAAGGGAAGGAAGGAAGGAAGGAAGGAAGGAAGGAAGGAAGGAAGGAAGGGAGGGAGGGAGGGAAGGAAGGAAGGAAGGAAGGGAAGGAAGGAAGGAAGGAAGGAAGGAAGGAAGGAAGGAAGGAAGGAAGGAAGGAAGGAGGGAAAGGAAGGAAGGAAGGAAGGAAGGAAGGAAGGAAGGAAGGAAGGAAGGAAGGAAGGAAGGAAGGAGGGAGGGAGGGAGGAGGGAGGGAGGGAAGGAAGGAAGGAAGGAAGGAAGGAAGGAAGGAAGGAAGGAAGGGAGGAAGGAAGGAAGGAAGGAAGGAAGGAAGGAAGGAAGGAAGGAAGGAAGGAAGGGAAGGAAGGAAGGAAGGAAGGAAGGAAGGAAGGAAGGAAGGAAGGAAGGAAGGAAGGAGGGAGGGAAGGGGGAGGGAGGGAGGGAGGGAGGGAAGGAAGGAAGGAAGGAAGGAAGGAAGGAAGGGAGGGGGGGAGGAAGGAAGGAAGGAAGGAAGGAAGGAAGGAAGGAAGGGAAGGAGGGAAGAAGGAAGGAAGGAGAGGGAGGGAAGGAAGAAGGAAGGAGAGGAGGGAAGGAGGGGGAGGAAGGAAGGGAAGGAAGGAAGGAAGGAAGGAAGGGAATGAAGGAGGGAAAGAAGGAAGGAAGGAAGGAAGGAAGGAAGGGAGGGAGGGAGGGAGGGAAAGAAGGAAGGAAGGAAGGAAGGAAGGAAGGGAGGGAGGAGGAGGGAAGGAAGGAAGGAAGGAAGGAAGGAAGGAAGGAAGGAAGGAAGGAAGGAAGGAAGGAAGGAAGGAAGGAAGGAAGGAAGGAAGGAAGGAAGGAAGGAAGGAAGGAAGGAAGGAAGGAAGGAAGGGAGGGAGGGAGGGAGGGAGGGAGGGAGGGAGGGAGGGAGGGAGGGAGGGGTACTGTAGCTACAATACCAAGCCCCGGAGTCAAAATGCCCTCTCTTGTTTACAATGACAGTCACTCAGAGTGAGCGTTGATCTGGTTGTGAGTAAATCATGGAGGTGAATGAGACCCAGCTCAGGTTGAGTGACTGATGCCTGGCTGGCTGACTGCTCCAGGGTTTGGAAGGGCTGATGTGTAGTGGAGGGGGAAGAGTTATGTCTGACTGGGCCTGTAGGTCAACTTCTTCCTCCGTTTAGAGTTTCACACAGTCTCTTTTCCCTCCGTCCCTCCACTTGACAGATGGAGATTGGGTCTGGACATGGCGTACATTACAAGGTAAATGATGTGTAACTCCAGGGCCAGAGGAATTCTCCCAGGTTAGAGGAGTGTGTGTGTCTGTGTAAACACTGATTTGCGTCCCAAATGGCACCCTATTCCCTATATAGTGCACTACCTTCCCTGGTCAAAATATATAGGGAATAGGATGCCATTTGAGCATTATTGGCAGGGATAGGAGAAGGTAATTCAGTCAGACTGCTCTGTTCTGTTCAGACAGCAGACAGCTAGATACCTGAGGCACAGGACATTTTTTATCAGGCCTTTGCAGTTCTGGTATTGATCATGCAGTGTGCGTGTGTGTATTCTGAATTGATGGCCCGCTAGGCCAACAACAGCTTGATTTCGAGGCAGGGGGAATGGGTGGGCTGCCTTGGCAGGTTTTAATTGAATTTGTTGCTTCACACACACACACACACACACACACACACACACACACACACACACACACACACACACACACACACACACACACAGGTTTAGCTGGGGACACGATCCAGGTGAGGTGTTAATGCAGACAGGAGGGGCCCAGCTGGGCCAAGGCATTACAAACGCATACACACACACACACACACACACGCACACACACACACACACACACACACACACACACACACACACACACACACACACACACACACACACACACACACACACACACACACACACACACACACACACACACACACACACACACACACACACACCACAGCATTAGGCACAGGGGGGCTGATGTGCATGAATGGAACACTGACTCAAATCCCCAGACAGACAGACAGACAGACAGACAGACAGACATACAGACACACAGTACCCCTGACTGAGACTAGACACAGCTCTGCTCTCTCATCACAAGCTACAAACTAACGCTATGGCTCAGATACTAGCGCTACATAAACACACATTAGGAATAATTACTAAATAATAGAAGAGGTTCTGTTTCAAAGGCCAGGTGTTGTTAAGTGAAGAGATTTAAAACAGTCTGAATGCAGATCTACAAGAGACGGTTTTCATTGGGTGAATGTGCATCACTGGAAAATAGTGAGGTTTGTCTTTTGATCAGCATTTTCTCCTCTTTCTCTTACTTTCACTCTTTCTATTTTACCTCTCTCTCTCCCTCCCCTCTCCCTCTCTTTCTCTCTGATAGTGTGGCTGTATCATGCAGAGATATTAAAAAGTAATATAATGAAGACCAGGAACACAAATGACTCCCCCACTTCTGCTCCTCTCATTCTCCTCTCCTCCTCCTTTCATCCTCCTCCACCTCTCATCCTCCTCTCATCCTCCCCTCCACCTCTCATCCCAACCCCTCCACCACACTCTGGTTTAGTGGCAATCAATCCAGTGTATGGGCCTTTTAAAAGGTAAATAGTCTGCATAATTTCTGAGCCAATTACCCAGACAGTCCGAGGCAGAGATGACAATGGACGTTGATAAATGCCGATTGTGACTCAATTTACTTGGCAAATCACCCTCCATACCTGACACTAAGACAATAAGAGCCTTAATGGGGATTTATATGGTTTCCTCTTGAGGCCAGGTCGTTTGTTTCAGGGGGACATTTACTGGCCAAATTGATTCCCTGGAACGCGTTCAGATTAGACTGTTAGACGCTCCGTGAGTCAGGGGCTATTTCTCCACTGTCAGAAAGAGGAGAGGGTGGGATGGAGGGGTGGGGTAGAAAGAGAGAGAAGGCAAAGGAAGAGAGGGAGAAAGGAAAAGGGGAGATGATGGGGAGACAGAGAGAGGGAGAGAGAGAGAGAGAGAGAGAGAGAGAGAGAGAGTTGCCAGGACCACAAATACAAATTCCATCTAGACACCGTTGCCCTAGAGCACACAAAAAACTATACATACCTCGGCCTAAACATCAGCGCCACAGGTAACTTCCACAAAGCTGTGAACGATCTGAGAGACAAGGCAAGAAGGGCCTTCTATGCCATCAAAAGGAACATAAAATTTGACATACCAATTAGGATCTGGCTAAAAATACTTGAATCAGTTATAGAACCCATTGCCCTTTATGGTTCTGAGGTCTGGGGTCCGCTCACCAACCAAGAATTCACAAAATGGGACAAACACCAAATCGAGACTCTGCATGCAGAATTCTGCAAAAAACATCCTCCGTGTACAACGTAAAACACCAAATAATGCATGCAGAGCAGAATTAGGCCAATACCCGCTAATTATCAAAATCCAGAAAAGAGCCAGTTAAATTCTATAACCACTTAAAAGGAAGCGATTCCCAAACCTTCCATAACAAAGCCATCACCTACAGAGAGATGAACTTGGAGAAGAGTCCCCTAAGTAGCTTGTCCTGGGGCTCTGTTCACAAACACAAACAGACCCACACAGCCCCAGGACAACAACAAAACAACAACAACACAATTAGACCCAACCAAATCATGAGAAAACAAAAAGAGAATTACTTGACACATTGGAAAGAACAAACAAAAAAACAGAGCAAACTAGAATGCTATTTGGCCCTAAACAGAGAGTACACAGTGGCAGAATACCTGACCACTGTGACTGACCCAAACGTAAGGAATGCTTTGACTATGTACAGACTCAGTGAGCATAGCCTTGCTATTGAGAAAGGCCGCCTAGGCAGACCTGGCTCTCAAGAGAAGACAGGCTATGTGCACACTGCCCACAAAAATGAGGTGGAAACTGAGCTGCACTTCCTAACCTCCTGCCAAATGTATGACCATATTAGAGACACATATTTCCCTCAGATTACAGCGATCCACAAAGAATTCGGAAAACAAACCCAATTTTGATAAACTCCCTTATCTACTGGGTGAAAAACCACAGTGTGCCATCACAGCTGCAAGATTTGTGACCTGTTGCCACAAGAAAAGGGGCAACCAGTGAAGAACAAACACCATTGTAAATACAACCCATATTTATGTTTATTTATTTTCCCATTTGTACTTTAACTATTTGCACATTGTTACAACACTGTATATATACATAATATGACATTTGAAATGTCTTTATTATTTTGAAACTTCTGAGTGTAATGTTTACTGTTAATATTTATTGTTTATTTCACTTTTGTTTACTATCTACTTCACTTGCTTTGGCAATGTTAACACATGTTTCCCATGCCAATAAAGCCCTTAAATTGAATTGAAATTGAATTGAAATTGAAATTGAATTGAAATTGAATTGAGAGAGGGAGAGAAGAGAGAGAGAGAGAGAGAGAGAGAGAGAGAGAGAGAGAGAGAGAGAGAGAGAGAGAGAGAGAGAGAGGAAGAGAGGGAGAAAGGAAAAGGGGATATGATGGGAGACAGAGAGAGGGAGGGAGCGAGAGAGAGAGAGAGAGAGAGAGAGAGAGAGAGAGAGAGAGAGAGAGAGGGAGGGAGGAGGGAGGGAGAGGGGAGAGGGAGAGAGAGAGAGAGAGAGAGAGAGAGAGAGAGAGAGAGAGAGAGAGAGAGAGAGAGAGAGAGAGAGAGAGAGAGAGAGAGAGAGAGAGAGAGAGAGAGAGAGAGAGAGAGAGAGGGAGAGACAGAGAGAGACAGAGAGACAGAGAAATCAAAACTCCAAATCTACAACCTTATTTTGTACAAAATTACCTGGAAGGATTCCTACTACCAGAGATCCAAGGCTAAGTTAAGGCTACCAAGCTTGCTAGGACAGTATAATTTCAATTCAATTCAATTCAATTTAAGGGCTTTATTGGCATGGGAAACGTATGTTAACATTGCCAAAGCAAGTGAAGTAGATAGTAAACAAAAGTGAAATAAACAATAAATATTAACAGTAAACATTACACTCAGAAGTTCCAAAAGAATAAAGACATTTCAAATGTCATATTATGTATATATACAGTGTTGTAACAATGTGCAAATAGTTAAAGTACAAATGGGAAAAATAAATAAACATAAATATGGGTTGTATTTACAATGGTGTTTGTTCTTCACTGGTTGCCCTTTTCTTGTGGCAACAGGTCACAAATATTGCTGCTGTGATGGCACACTGTGGTTTTTCACCCAGTAGATAAGGGAGATTATCAAAATTGGGTTTGTTTTCGAATTCTTTGTGGATCTCTGTAATCTGAGGGAAATATGTGTCTCTAATATGGTCATACATTTGGCAGGAGGTTAGGAAGTGCAGCTCAGTTTCCACCTCATTTTGTGGGCAGTGTGCACAGTATATCTGACTGCAACTTCAATTAGCACTGAGGTGTGAAGCGAGAGGTGTCGAAGCCCTTGAGCCCAACAATGGCAGGAGCGTTCCACAGCCTACCCCACCCAAATGTGGAGGCCTTTGAAGCCCCCTCCCACTGCTCAGAGGTTACTAGCATACAGTACCCACTGAATGTAAAAAATTATAAGGCACAAAAAGAGTACAAACAGAACCTCCTTATGGAAAATCAAGAAACACTTTTTGCTGACTATTATAAAAATGGGAACATAAGCAACTTTAATCTTCCACACAGACCATCCCATGGCATGGTGCAGTGCTATATTAACACACTACCCCTCTGTTAAGAGGGGGGTGTTAGCGATGGGTGGAAACTCAGGATATTAGACAACGAAGACTCTGAGTCAGCCAATATGAATCTCTACAAGTCTGGAACAGTATTGGTACAGGGCAACCCCAAACAGTTTCAGCTGGACTTTCACCTAATCAAAGAAATATCTCAGCAGGAGAAGTTCTCCCTTGAGAAAGATACCCCCACCCCGAGCGGGTCAGACCAGACCTCTTCATTATATAACCCCACAGACCCCATGCGGAAAGTCAACCTCCCAGCACAGAGTACTACTCCCTTATTGAATTGAAGGATAAATTCACCCAGCTGGAGGTAAGGCAGGTGGAGCTGGAACAGCAGGCGAACACACTCCAGTCAGCACAGACCCAGACAACAGTCCAGCACAACAACACCCCCTTAACCAGACCCGGAGAGCTGGAGGTGGAGAGAGACATATCTGCACTCTAAACTGTGATGAGACAACATCAATAGGAGAATAACAAAGCACTAGAGGAGAGGATCAGAGTGCTGGAGGAGAAGGTGAGAACGATGACGGGTGACAGAGAACAACCCATTCGAGAGCTGGCCACCCCCGCAGAGAAGCCAGCAGAACAGCCCACCTCAGATCCTGACCAAAGTTTCGACACCACAGCAGAACAGTCCACCCTAGACCCTGACCATAGCCTCGACATCACAACCGGACAAACAAATGAAGAACCCCAAGCCCAAGGGATCCCACCCCCTCTGAGCACCGCCCCTTTCAGCCACCCTGATAGCCCTCCTGATGACCCCCCACACCCACTGAGGACATACACAAGCCACAGATTGTACTCCATAGTCAATGGTAGGCTTCGAGGAGACTCCTATGGTAGGTACACCTTTAGCTCATCTCTTGGCAGTAGTACTGTAGACTACTTTATCACTGACCTCAACCCAGAGTCTCTCAGAGCGTTCACAGTCAGTCCACTGACACCCCTATCAGATCACAGCAAAATCACAGTCTACTTGAACAGAGCAATACTCAATCATGAGGCATCATAGCCAAAGGAACTGAATAATATTAAGATATGCTATAGATGGAAGGAAAGTAGTGTAGAAACCTACCAAAAAACAATTAGGCAACAACAAATTCAATCCCTTTTAGACAACTTCCTGGACAAAATATTGCAATAGTGAAGGTGTAAACTTGGCAGTAGAAACCCTAAACAGCATATTTGACCTCTCAGCTTCCCTATCAAATCTAAAAATGTCTAACAGAAAAGCAAAAAAAAATAACAACAATGTCAAATGGTTTGACGAAGAATGCAAAAACCTGAGAAAGAAATTGAGAAACCTATCCAACCAAAAACATAGAGACCCAGAACACCCGAGCCACTTCTCCAATCTTTTAGGCCCTATAACAAAGAACAAACAGAAATAACATATACATGATCAAATTCAAATCTTAGAATCAACTATTAAAAACTACCAGAACCTACTGGATTCTCCAATTACATTGAATGAACTACAGGACAAAATACAAACCCTCCAACCCAAAAAGGCCTGTGTTGTTGATGGTACCCTCAATGAAATGATAAAATATACAGACCACAAATTCCAATTGGCTATACTTAAACTCTTTAACATCATCCTTAGCTCTGGCATCTTCCCCAATATTTGCAACCAGGGACTGATCACCCCAATCCACAAAAGTGGAGACAAATTTGACCCCAATAACTACCGTGTCAACAGCAACCTTGGGAATATCCTCTGCATTATCATTAACAGCAGACTCGTACATTTCCTCAGTGAAAACAATGTACTGAGCAAATGTCAAATTGGCTTTTTACCAAATTACCGTACAACAGACCACGTATTCACGCTGCACACCCTAATTGACAAACAAACAAACCAAAACAAAGGCAAAGTCTTCTCATGCTTTGTTGATTTCAAAAAAGCTTTTGACTCAATTTGGCATGAGGGTCTGCTATACAAATTGATGGAAAGTGGGGTTGGGGGAAAAACATACGACATTATAAAATCAATGTACACAAACAACAAGTGTGCGGTTAAAATTGGCAAAAAACACACACATTTCTTTCCACAGGGCCGTGGGGTGAGACAGGGATGCAGTTTAAGCCCCACCCTCTTCAACATATATATCAACGAATTGGCGAGGGCACTAGAACAGTCTGCAGCACCCGGCCTCACCCTACTAGAATCTGAAGTCAAATGTTTTCTGTTTGCTGATGATCTGGTGCTTCTGTCACCAACCAAGGAGGGCCTACAGCAGCACTTAGATCTTCTGCACAGATTCTGTCAGACCTGGACCCTGACAGTAAATATCAGTAAGACAAAAATAATGGTGTTCCAAAAAAGGTCCAGTTGCCAGGACCACAAATACAAATTCCATCTAGACACCGTTGCCCTAGAGCACACAAAAACTATACATACCTCGGCCTAAACATCAGCGCCACAGGTAACTTCCACAAAGCTGTGAACGATCTGAGAGACAAGGCAAGAAGGGCCTTCTATGCCATCAAAAGGAACATAACATTTGACATACCAATTAGGATCTGGCTAAAAATACTTGAATCAGTTATAGAACCCATTGCCCTTTATGGTTCTGAGGTCTGGTGTCCGCTCACCAACCAATAATTCACAAAATGGGACAAACACCAAATTGAGACTCTGCTTGCAGAATTCTGCAAAAACATCCTCCGTGTACAACGTAAAACACCAAATAATGCATGCAGAGCAGAATTAGGCCAATACCCGCTAATTATCAAAATCCAGAAAAGAGCCGTTAAATTCTATAACCACTTAAAAGGAAGCGATTCCCAAACCTTCCATAACAAAGCCATCACCTACAGAGAGATGAACTTGGAGAAGAGTCCCCTAAGTAAGCTTGTCCTGGGGCTCTGTTCACAAACACAAACAGACCCCACACAGCCCCAGGACAACAACAATAACAACAACAACACAATTAGACCCAACCAAATCACGAAAAACAAAAGAGAATTACTTGACACATTGGAAAGAACAAACAAAAAACAGAGCAAACTAGAATGCTATTTGGCCCTAAACAGAGAGTACACAGTGGCAGAATACCTGACCACTGTGACTGACCCAAACGTAAGGAATGCTTTGACTATGTACAGACTCAGTGAGCATAGCCTTGCTATTGAGAAAGGCCGCCGTAGGCAGACCTGGCTCTCAAGAGAAGACAGGCTATGTGCACACTGCCCACAAAATGAGGTGGAAACTGAGCTGCACTTCCTAGCCTCCTGCCAAATGTATGACCATATTAGAGACACATATTTCCCTCAGATTACAGCGATCCACAAATAATTTGAAAACAAACCCAATGTTGATAAACTCCCTTATCTACTGGGTGAAAAACCACAGTGTGCCATCACAGCTGCAAGATTTGTGACCTGTTGCCACAAGAAAAGGGCAACCAGTGAAGAACAAACACCATTGTAAATACAACCCATATTTATGTTTATTTATTTTCCCATTTGTACTTTAACTATTTGCACATTGTTACAACACTGTATATATACATAATATGACATTTGAAATGTCTTTATTCTTTTGAAACTTCTGAGTGTAATGTTTACTGTTAATATTTATTGTTTATTTCACTTTTGTTTACTATCTACTTCACTTGCTTTGGCAATGTTAACACACGTTTCCCATGCCAATAAAGCCCTTAAATTGAAATTGAAATTGATTTGAAATTGAAATTGAATTGAGAGAGAGAGAGAGAGAGAGAGAGAGAGAGAGAGAGAGAGAGAGAGAGAGAGAGAGAGAGAGAGAGAGAGAGAGAGAGCAAGTAGGATATGATGCTGTGTCTTGGGTAGAGAACAGACAGTACAGTATGTCTAATCTTAACTAAACACAGGTTCAGTATTGGTCCTTATGAGGGAAGGAGATTCTAACACACAGGCAGAGAGAAATAGATCCTACGAGAGACAAGACTACCACACAATCACCATACTATAGTTCCATAGACTAACTATAAATTGGAGGGCGTAGAAAATAGTAGCTATGCAGATGATATGAATTGATAATGTTGTATCTCCGGTATGGTGTGGCTCTACAATGCCCTTAAGCCCAAGTACCTGATACCAGTGTATCTTATCACAGTTCTCTGTGCTGCTTCAACAAAAGCTAGACCACTCCAGAGCTCCAAACCAAACGGCCCATTTAGCGATAACAGCTGCAGTATGCAAACCGCTGATGCAGGTATTTAAAGAATAATTTGGCCTGTGGAGAGGGAGCGAGAAGGGAGAGAGGGAGAGAGATAGAGAGACAGAAAGAGGGACAAAGAGAAATAAAGAAAGAGACGGAGAGAGAGATCGAGGTAACGAGAAAGATAGGCAGCCAAAAGGAGCCTGACTGGATTAAAGAGTGCTGGGTCCAACGTAATCCCACGGGCTAATGGGAAACGGTCCGGCGCCATCAGAAGACTGAGAGATGGGGAGAGTGGATTGGTCCGTTCATTGGCGCGGTCAGAGCGCTAATAAACTGGCTTGATGAGGAGGTGGGAGGAGGTGTGGAGGAGATCTCTGAGGAGTAGAGGAGCAGCCTGCTGTATGCTTCAGTGACTCTGAGGTGCAGGGTGCTCACACAGCACACACACACATACAGACACACGCACACACACCTCTGAGGTGCAGGTCAAGAGGCTCCAAACTGGGTTGAGTTCTCTATAACACACACCTCAGACATCAGGAAATGTGTTGACTAAAGTGCTGCAATAGCTTAAAATTGTAGTTAATTTAATATGGATGGAGAAAAAACAAAAAAAACATTCTCAATGAGTTTTACAGAGAATTTGCTGCCAAGTACTAGTATAGCTGAGCAACAAAGTTATTTTGTATGCCCATGGTTGTTAGATGATAATCACTAACATTCATGACTTAAATGCAGAATATAGGGTTCCACTAACCATAACAGAAAAGCTACACTACAGTCCCTGTTCAGATCCAACACAACAGATAGTGATGTAATACTGATGTCATGAGCACTCTCTCTCCCTGGTAGCAACATTAATTGCATTCAATTATCTTCCACTCTGCTCACCTCCCTCTCTCTACTCAGCCTAACTAGCTCCACCTGCCCTGCTCTGCTCTTGTTACCTGGCCAGCTGCACTGCATTTCCCACTCACCATCCTCACCTTGCCTCACTCTGTTCTAATTACTCTGCCAGCTGAACTGCATTTCCCCACTACCTCTCCCAGTATATCAAGCCCTGGTTTTCAGCCAAGCCCTGTCAGATCGTCTTCAAACCCGGACCAGTAACCTGCCTGTCTGCGCTCTGACTCCTGTTTGTGATACCGATCCTTTCTTGACTGCCTCCTTGTTCTACTGCCCGTCTATCCCAACCTGCCTTCTGGACCTCGACTACTCTCCGATCTTCAGCCCCTCCGGTAACTCGTTTCTGCCTTCTGTCTCTCACCACGATATTTGCCCAGCCCTGATCTGTACTTCTGCCTGCCATTCATATTGCTGTTGTGTGTGTGTGTTCCCCCAGGTCTCCGACCACCAGATGAGCGTGCCCAGACGTTTCACCACCCTCAGCCCGATACGCCCGCCTCCATCACTGGGGAACACACACACTAAGCACTTGGACTGGACACCCCGGACATTTGGTGACCCCCGGAGCACAGGTACCCACAGGAGGACCCTGAAAGACCCCTGACACCCCTGGGACTCCTCTTCCCGCCTGTAACCTTGAATAAAGAACTCTGAATTTGAACTTGCGCTCTTGGGTCCTCTTCTGTTCGTGACAGAACGATCTGACCATCATGGACCCAGCGCACTCCCTGACCACGATGGAGGAAGAGCCAGAGAGGACTGCCCTACAGCGACTGGAACGCTCTGAGGGAGACATAAATCGGATGGCTGGCGACATCGCTCCCTTCTCCAGCTATTCAACCAGCAGCAACAACAGTTCCAACTGCAGCAACAACAGCTAGCCCAAGCCCTGCAACTACTCTCAAGCCCGGCTACTCCACCTGCACCCCCTGGTCCTTTTGTTCCTGTACCACCGATACTCCTTCATCCCTCCGCTGGAGGTCCCAATGCTGCAGGCCCGGCAGTGCTGCCACCAGATCCCCACGCTCCTGAACCAAGGATTGGGAACCCGAACGCTTTGATGGCAACCAGAAGCAAGTAAGACCATTCTTGAGCAGCTGCCGAATCCAGTTTGCACTACAGCCCAGGACTTTCTCAACAGAGGGAGCCAAGGTGGGGTATGTCATCACACATCTCACCGGTCGAGCTCGGTTGTGGGGAACGGCGGAATTCGACCGGCAAACCCCAGCCTGTGCCTCCTTCAGTGCCTTTGAGGAGGAGATGTTAAAGGTCTTTGACCTAGGCTCGCCAACAGCCGAAGCGTTGCCACAAGCTCTGCTCACCATCCGTCAGGGCAATCGGACAGTGGCAGACTTCTCCATTGACTTTCGTACCCTGGCCAGTCAAAGCTCGTTTAACCCAGAGGCACTGGTGCAAGCCTTCCTCCATAGCCTGGCGGACTATATCAAGGACGCAGCTTGTTTCCCATGACCCGCCCTCAACGCTTGATGCCGCCATTGACCTTGCCGTTCGCATTGACCGCCAGTATACAGACCCGGAGGAGGGAGAAGGGCCGTCTCAGTCAACCTGCCATCCGTACTCGGGTCGATACCGCTTCTGTCCAGCCCCCTGCCTGTCAAGTCCCATAGCCAACTCAATCAGCCTGAGCCCATGGAGATTGGCCGTGCCTCTCTGACTCCCCGAGGAGCGTCGGCGCCGTCTAAGCTCCAACCTTTGCCTCTACTGTGGTGGCGAGAATCACCGTGTCGCTACTTGTCCGGCAAAAGCCGCAGCTCACCAGGTGTAGGGGAGATCCGGGGTGAGCTCAACAAGCCTTCAGTCTCCCTCCATCCGAAAGACCCTGCTTCATCTCCGCCTTCAGCTTTCTGACAAGACTCATACATTGGCCGCCCCTTGTGGATTCCGGAGCCGAAGCAAACATCATGGACCCTGAGCTTGCACAGCAACTGGGCGTGAACCATCATCAACTGACACAACCCATTCCTGCACGAGCCCTGGATGGGCATCATCTTGGCACTGTCACTCATATCTCCGCCCCTGTGACAATCCTGCTGTCAGGAAACCACCAGGAGTCCATCCAGTTTCACCTCCTACACTCACCTGGCCAACCACTCATTCTTGGATACCCGTGGCTCCGCCAGCACAACCCCCACATCGACTGGGAGACAGGAACAGTCCGTGAGTGGGGAAGGAGTTGTCACCAGACCTGTTTAAGGGGGGCCACCCTGCCCGTTCACCGGGAAGGATCTAGCGCCACCTCCGACATATCCAATGTTCCGGCCTGTTACCACAGCCTGAAAGAGGTGTTCAACAAATCCAAGGCGACATCTCTACCCCCACACAGACCCTATGACTGCGGATTGATCTCCTGCCTGGCACAGCACCTCCCAAGGGTCGTCTGTATTCACTGTCAGCCCCGGAAAGAAAGGCCATGGAGGACTACATTAATGACTCTCTTGCCTCCGGGATAATTAGACCGTCGTCTTCCCCGCAGGAGCGGGATTCTTCTTTGTCGGCAAGAAGGACGGTTCTCTTCGTCCATGCATAGATTACCGGGGTCTGAACGACATCACGGTTAAGAATCGCTACCCACTGCCCTTACTTTCGTCTGCCTTCGAACTGCTGCAGGGAGCCACTGTATTCACTAAGCTGGACCTTCGCAATGCCTACCATCTGGTGCGGATGAGGGAGGGAGACGAATGGAAGACAGCGTTCAACACACCCAACCGGCCACTATGAATATCTCGTCATGCCCTTCGGCCTCACCAATGCCCCAGCAGTTTTTCAAGCCCTAGTGAATGATATCCTCAGGGACATGCTAAATACGTTCGTATTTGTGTACCTTGACGATATTTTAATATTCTCAAAGACTCTGTCAGAACACACGCACCACGTCCGGTTGGTCCTGCGCCGCCTGCTGGAGAACTCTCTTTTCGTGAAGGCAGAGAAGTGCGAGTTCCATGCCAAGACCGTTTCATTCCTGGGGTATGTGGTGACCGAGGGCAGCATTCAGATGGATCTCACGAAGGTGTCGGCTGTCACTTCCTGGCCAGTTCCTGAGTCTCGGAAGAAGTTGCAACAGTTCCTGGGCTTTGCCAACTTTTATAGGAGATTCATCAGAAACTATAGCACAGTGGCTGCACCCCTCACGGCGCTAACCAGCACTAAACAACCGTACCAATGGACATCAGCTGCTGATAAGGCCTTCAATATCCTCAAGACATGTTTCACTTCTGCTCCCATCCTCCAGATGCCAGATGCAGCAAGGCAGTTTGTGGTGGAGGTAGATGCTTCGGACGTGGGAGTGGGTGCAGTGCTTTCTCAAAGAGCAGCTGAGGATGGCAAGATGCACCCCTGTGCCTTCTACTCCCGCCGGCTAACCCCCTGCCGAATGCAACTACGAGCATTGGGAACCGCGAGCTGTTGGCTGTCAAGCTCGCCTTGAAGAATGGCGGCACTGGTTAGAGGGGTCAAAGGAACCATTCGTAGTGTGGACAGACCACAAGAACCTGGAGTATATCCAAACAGCCAGGAGGCTGAACTCCCGTCAACAGCGGTGGTCTCTGTTCTTACGCGCTTCAATTTCACGCTCTCTACCGCCCGGGATCTCGCAACATCAAAACCTGATGCTCTTTCCCGGATGTTTCAGAAGGACGAGACCACCGCCATGACAGCTCCCATTCTTCCCAGCCACTTGGTCGTAGCGGCCCTCACCTGGGAGATCGAGAAGCAGGTCATGGAGGCTCTTCGGGGACCAGCCAGGTCCAAGCACCAGCGCCCCCAACCGTCTGTTTGTTCCAGCAAATCTCAGGTCACCTGTGATTCAGTGGGGGGCACGAATCCCGTCTGGCCTGTCATCCCGGCATCACTCGCACCCTTCATCTGGTCCGCCAGCGGTTCTGGTGGCGGGGATGAGACGGGATGTCCGAGAATTCATCCGAGCTTGTCCCACTTGAACCGAAACAAGACTCCCAACCAGCCTCCTGCTGGGTTGCTGCAACCCCCTACTCATACCCAAGAGGCCCTGGTCCCACGTTTCACTGGACTTTGTTACGGGCCTTCCGCCCTCTGACGGACACACAGTCATCCTTACCATTGTTGACCGCTTTAGTAAGATGACCCACTTCGTGCCCCCTTCCCAAACTACCCTCTGCTAAAGAGACCTCCCAGGTGGTCCTGGAACATGTGTTTCGTATCCATGGCCTACCCCAGGATATAGTGTCAGACCGGGGCCCTGCAATTCTCAGCAACCTTTTTGGAAGGAGTTCTGTCATCTCCTTGGGGCCACCGCCAGCCTATCGTCTGGATTCCACCCGCAGTCAAACGCCAGACTGAACGCATGAACCAGGAGCTGGAGAAGGCACTGAGGTGTGTGGCTTCCCAAAATCCCCGGGCCTGGGCTCAACACCTGCTCTGGGTGGAATATGCCCATAATTCACTCACCAGTTCCTCCACCGGGCTCTCCCCCTTTCAGTGTGTCTACGGGTATCAACCTCCACTGTTTGCCAGCCAGGAGGCGGATGCCACCTGTCCGTCTGCTCTGCGTATGCCCGCCGCTGCCGCCGCACTTGGGCCCAGGCTCGCACTGTGCTCCTGAAGTCTGGAACCAGCTACGCCGTCGGTGCCAACCGACGGAGGACCAGCACCTACTTACCGGGTTGGTCAGAAGGTCTGGCTGTCTGCCCGGGATCTGCCGCTGCGGGTTGTATCACGAAAGCTGGCCCCTCGCTTCATTGGTCCTTTTCCTGTGCAGAAAGTCATCAGTCCAACGGCGGTCCGACTTCAGTTGCCCGCTTCCATGCGGGTCCACCCACCTTCCACGTCTCCAAGGTCAAGCCGGTCCATGAAAGTCCCCTGGTCCCTGCAGCTCCGGCGCCACCTCCTCCGCGCCTCGTAGATGGCGGTCCTGTCTTCACCGTCCGGCGGCTGCTCCGCTCTAGGCGAAGGGGGTAGGGGTCTCAGTACCTCGTTGATTGGGAGGATATGGTCCAGAGGAGAGGACCTGGATCCCGGCCAGGAGGATAGTGGACCGGACCCTTATCACTGACTTCCACCGACTACATCCTGATCAGCCTGCAATCCGTAGGGGCCGTCCAAGAGGGGTTCCTAGCCGTCCGGCCCGCCCTGCTCCTGTCTCAGTGCCTGTCCTGTCTCCCCGACCGTGACCCTCCAGCTCCTTCTGAGGATGAGGAGATTCACTCGGACCGCTCGGAGGAGTTCTGACCCGCCGCCTGCTCCCCTCCACCCTCCCGGCATGATGTTGTTCTTGGGACTTCTGGGGCCGTCCCCTGGAGGGGGTCCTGTCATGAGCACTCTCTCTCCCTGGTAGCAACATTAATTGCATTCAATTATCTTCCACTCTGCTCACCTCCCTCTCTCTACTCAGCCTAACTAGCTCCACCTGCCCTGCTCTGCTCTTGTTACCTGGCCAGCTGCACTGCATTTCCCACTCACCATCCTCACCTTGCCTCACTCTGTTCTAATTACTCTGCCAGCTGAACTGCATTTCCCCACTACCTCTCCCAGTATATCAAGCCCTGGTTTTCAGCCAAGCCCTGTCAGATCGTCTTCAAACCCGACCAGTAACCTGCCTGTCTGCGCTCTGACTCCTGTTTGTGATACCCGATCCTTTCTTGACTGCCTCCTTGTTCTACTGCCCCGTCTATCCCAACCTGCCTTCTGGACCTCGACTACTCTCCGATCTTCAGCCCCCTCCGGTAACTCGTTTCTGCCTTCTGTCTCTCACCACGATATTTGCCCAGCCCTGATCTGTACTTCTGCCTGCCATTCCTTATTGCTGTTGTGTGTGTGTGTTCCCCCAGGTCTCCGACCACCAGATGAGCGTGCCCAGACGTTTCACCACCCTCAGCCCGATACGCGCTCCATCACTGGGGAACACACACACTAAGCACTTGGACTGGACACCCCCCGGACATTTGGTGACCCCGGAGCACAGGTACCCACAGGAGGACCCTGAAAGACCCCTGACACCCCTGGGACTCCTCTTCCCGCCTGTAACCTTGAATAAAGAACTCTGAATTTGAACTTGCGCTCTTGGGTCCTCTTCTGTTCGTGACAACTGATTGTTCTTAGGATCACTATACACTCCGGGTGTGTCCCAATAATATACTTTCTCCCGAAGTGTGCACTTGTTCACTTCCCTTCAAGGATTTGAAAGGAAACGACTGGTATATGGACACTCCCTCTGGCGCATGCCTACACCAACCCAATGTTTTCAGATAGTGAAATAGAGTCGTGTTGGGAATCAACACAGTGATTCAGTTACAGGAGCTAGACTAACCTGTAAAAACATGATTAGTATGCATTTAGCTTCCTCCCTAAATTCTCCACAGACATGCTATGGTGGGAGAGGTGGGCTATGTTTCAAAGACATGTTTCCTGCTAATTGAGCCTGACAAGGTATGTCCTCCACACCTCCCTTCCTTCCCTCCCTTTCTTCTTCCTCCTGAGTGGTACAAGCGTTTGTTTCCTCTGTGGCCACTCAGTCGCGCATAGCGCAGGACAGACAGGAGACACACACCTAGGTTAAGGACCCTGTAAGATGAGAGGTGTTCCTTTACCTCCACCCCTCACACAAACACACCACATAGACACAATCACCATGCCTCCTCCAACAAGCCTCCTCCACACACACACACACACACACACACACACACACACACACACACACAGAGAGAGACCCTACCCTGGGCTTTAATGCCAGTTCCATGACCCTACAACCTTCGACCCCTTAAATCACTTCCTGCTGTCCCACTCTGAGGAAGTGTCTTGCTGAAAGGCCTGTAAGGGAATACGGCCTGTAAGAGTTTGTCAATAGTACCTCCATCAGCAGCTTCTCTCGAACATAACACACACACAAACATGCACGCACAAGCACACACAGTCTGCCAGCAGACTCTCTCTAATACAGGGCTATTGGAGAGGCTGCTGGGGGGCCAGTTGAAGGGTTTTGTTTTTACTGAGCTGTAATCTGGTCTGCAGGAAAACACCAGTCAACTGTGGTTAGGTTATTTCACACGCTCATCACCCCAAACCCGCAGACTGTTGCCCTTCCAAGCACTACCTGGTAAGGTCCCCGGCACAACAGCATCATGGAAGTCTAATTTAGGCTGGGAGCATTGACAGAGGTCAGCGTACCCCACGGAACATCGGACACTTGATGGGGCCTGTGGGTGTGTGTAAGTTTGTGTGTGTGTGTGTGTGTGGGAATGCATCCCAAATGGCACCCTATTCCCTATATAGTGTACTAGTTTCAACCTGGGCCCATAGGAGAATAGGGAGCCATTTGGGACGCATACCATGTCAACTATACCCTATCAGCATAATACCAACAAGACACAGCTATCGACTTTAGAGAAGTGTGTTCAAAAAAGAGGGCCTGGAAACATGAGTAATAAACCAATTATACATCTACTGTTTTTCTTTCATGAACTTAGCAGTCTAACTAATGAGAGTAAAAGAAAAGCATATTTTTACAGTTATTAGTCACTATGATAACAAGAAGTCAAATTCATTCCCAGAACTGAAAATCTCACTGTATCTGGTGTCCCGGGCCTTTATATTTTCTTAAGTGGGCCGTGGGGAGAGCTTGAAATAACCAAGCTGATGTATGATAGTATTTTCATTGGGAAAATGAATAACCTGCATGGACGCACACATGAACGCTCATACTCTCATGCAAGCACGTACTAACAAACACACACACACACACACACACACACACACACACACACACACACACACACACACACACACACACACACACACACACACACACACACACACACACACACACACACACACACACACTATGATTAGTTAGTATGCTATGATTCATTTCATTGTCATCATCCGGCCATAAAGCAAAGTAAGGGAGTGATCCACCCGCTCTGGGCCTTTCCTCTGGTCCTAATAACACAGACAAAATAGTCCCCACTGTAAATCATTTAACGCTGTAAGTATGCATTAAACACACACGCTCGCGCACACACACACACACCCTGAGATTTGGGAAGACACAAACACTCCGGCTGATCGAGCCTTAGCCTACAAGACAAACACACACTAACACACCGTAGTCCTGCATAATGTCATATACACTAATGTGACATTTCCCTCTCCATTGTAGCTCTCTAAATAGACCTGTAAATAGCTGAGGCAACAAAGGCTGACTGCAGAGGGCCGGTTAATTAAATCAATTAGTCCAGGCTTGGCGATTAAGAGCAGTGAAAAGAACCATTGTCACATAGAGAGATAGCAGGGAGTCTATCTACAGGCCATAATCAATGGACTCTATCAGTCAGCTAGGCAGGGTAGAGCAGGGCAGAGATGTGTGTCTCTCTCAATCCATCACCCCAGCCAGGCCTAGCACAGTCAATGAGACAGACAGAGAGCGAGGGGGGGGAGCATGAGGTGTGTGTGAGGATAAAGGACAGAGAATATGTGTGTGTGTGTGTTAGTTAATGTGTTGGCAGTGCATGTGGATCAGTACAACTCATTCTGTCTCTGGATAAAGGGCTTCACTACTACCATGTCATCTCAACATGACAGATAACAAGCTACAAACAACAGATTATTTTCTATTGGTCTTCTATTGCAAACTTTCCAGTAGGCTACACTGTCCAAAGGATGACGTCTATTAAACATCTGATATGGTCATATGGAACATTTGAATTGAAATGTCCTTTTTCATTTCTTTGTCTGACAGTTGCTTTAGGTTATGCAAGTTTTCATTGCTAATTCAATAGGGAGCGACCTTTTCACTGAGACGTCTGAGTAAACACAACAGAACCAAACAAACAGCTGACAGAGTAGGCCTACTGTAAGTGTCTGAGTTAGGACCAATAAGGATAGCCTCTTTGACCATCAGCCACATTGAGCCACAGTTCAAAAACCTTTGGGTTGGACAGTAATTACTCATGGGGTTTGGGATCCCCTAACACACGCTTGCTCTCCCTCTCGCTCTCACCCTCTTACAGATGTTACAGATGACCCTTTGGTTACAGATGACCCTTTGGTTATAGATGACCCTTTGGGTGTGCTACTGACAAAGTGCAACATGGGAGTTCAGATGCCCTTTTAACACTCTGTTAAAACAGGCCATGAATCAGCTACATGTACAGGTAATATATTGCTACAGGTTTTAGTTACAGTGGTGACCTTTACCATAGGCCCCTTTTACAGGGTGAGAACCAAAGCCATTTCTACATGCACGCACAGACACACCGTCATGGCTGTACCTGTTTAACATCTCTGCCATGTGTGTTCACAGGCTCCTAAAACTTCAGAATGGAGCAAGTGTACATTTCTGTAGTGGTTAAGCTAACTTTCCCTTGACTGTAAACACATACTTTAAGTTAAGAGACAACACTGTACACAGTGAGTCCATAGAGTCCAATGTCCAAGGGTCAAATGTTGTTATTGAAGATTTTGAAGCCTGTGTCTCCATCCTGTTCACTCCCTTTCTATCTGTATTGAGCTGTTGATGGCCCAGAAACCATAGACCGATAAAGATTACTTGTATTGATAAAGCCCTATCAGTTGAGCACTCCTGAGCCCTGCTACTTACTCAAGAGTCCTCAGTGCTGATGATGAGAGATGAATCAATCAATAAAACTCCATATTACCAGTCAGCCATTGGCCAATCTGCACCACAGGCAGGAAAGGGGAAATGTAGCATAGTGCACCATGGGACTAAGGGAGGCCAGGAGGGCCCATCCCCCAGTCTCTACTCTCTACTCCTGTTGGCCTGGCCTCTCATGGCTGATTGCATCAGGGTTGTCATCAACGGACTGTTGCTCTCCTCACCACCCACCCACTCAGATGGAGACAGAGCCGGACACCGGAGCTGGAACTCTTCTCTCCTCCCGTCTCCTCTCTCCCCCTCCACTCCCCTCTCCTCCCAGCCCAAACAAATGTAATTTGGAGGTGCAGTAGGGACTGATAAAAACTGGAGAGGGGGGTAATTTAATACTGTCCTCTTGTCCAGCCCCCTGCCCCCCTCCTCCTTCGCCAAAACCAGACAGATGCATCAGATTTTTTTTTTCTTCTCCTTTGTTAATTAGAGACGAGAGGGATGATGGAGGGAGGAGGGAGGAGGGGAAGGGAGGGATGAGGAGATGGGTGGATTACCCACCTGATTTCTGATTTCATTTCTTTCCTCCATGTCTAAATGTCCACAATATCTCTGCTGTCACCCTTAAGGCTTAAAGGAAAAATCCTCCAAAACCACTCATTCCTATAATTGACAGTGTTAAATAAAACTAATATATGAGAACAATATTTTTTGTGAAGAAATGTTTAATTTTGTCGTTTAATAAGGTTGGTGGCAACATGTGAAAATCATTTTGGAAATCTATTGCAGCTCAAGTCGACTACAAAGCCCACAATGCAATGCTCTCTCTATGGGCTGGCTGGCTAGCTAGGTGGCTAGCTAGCTAGCAAACGTAGCAACACACAATAATGCCAAAGTCAATATCAGCATCTGAAGTAGCTAGTTAGCTGTAAAATCACCTAAACAAACTGCACTATCAATTTAGGAGTCTACAATCTCACCATGTTCAACGTGCAGATCGATTTGCCTCACAAAGTGGAGTCTGACATTCACAACGGCCATGCAACAAAACCATGCAATATACCCTGGACTGAAGAGGCAGACAAATAGGAGAAATGTGCTAGACACTCTGTTAAATTACACATTTCTCGAGGTAGGAATATTGCAAAAATATGATCAATGGCTAATTCGAGAGAAGACAACCTCCCGATTTTTGATATCGGCCATAATTTAAATCTGACATCTAAAAGTCATATTCCTATTACCTTTCAGTGTAGTGAGAGCGGTTTTATCGCAATGCTATGTCATACCGGCAGAATTTCTGCCTGCTTGAACGGCAATAGCTCAGATACACATGAAAACCTGAAATTACCCAGGGAATCGAATAGAACATCGCAAGAGATGCACAGAAAAAATTTAACATTCAAAATGGGTGAATCTTTCCTTTAAGTGTGAGAGGGAAGGAATAAGCCTGAGAGGTGAAATTAAACAGTCTATTGTAAGACATCTTGTGAGGACCATGATGACGCCTGAGTGCACTGCCTGTAAATCCTGTGATGGCCCCACACAGATGTTCACCATTGTGTCTGAGCCGTCTGTCTGATAGAATTACAGAGTCATTTGAGCGCGTGAACCCCATCTAGATTTCAAAGGTCAGTGCTCTCCCTACAACCACAGGGCACAAGCCACCTGTGACATGAAACCTGAACACACACACACACACACACACACACACACACACACACACACACACACACACACGCTGTGTCTGGGAAGACACACACACACACACACTCTCCAACAGAGTGAGCTGTAAAAGACACACACGGTGCTGACCGCCGCGAGTGTTTCCAGCATGGCATTGCGAGCATGGCATGGCCGCCATGGAGTATGTGAAGGGACGTCAGACTGTCCTGCCATCTGCAGAGAGGTGAGGGGAGCGCTGTCTGTGTGTGAGCGTGCTTCACAGGAAGCTTCACACACACACACACACTCCCCTGCCCGCACACACCCTCACGTCCACAACCTCTTTCAGCTATGAAACAGGAGCGGTGAGTTTGAAGACCATTTTGTTCCACATACAGTAGGATCAGGTTACAGACAGTACCATGATGCCATCTCTGCCCCCTCTCTCTGTTGGTGAGAGCTGAAGCCCAAGCCCATCCCCACAGCCCTACACTCATCTATTATTAAAGACAACATAATTGGGGGGCATCAGAAGTGGGAGTGTGAGTGTGTGGTGTGTGTGTGGACTTAAAGGTTGAGACCGAGTCTGCGTGTGTGTGTGTGTGTGTGTGTGTGTGTGTGTGTGTGTGTGTGTGTGTGTGTGTGTGTGTGTGTGTGTGTGTGTGTGTGTGTGTGTGTGTGAGAGAGAGAGAGAGAGAGAGAGAGAGAGAGGCTTCACTTACTAAAATAATCTCCAAAATAAATGGTTGAATTATTCAGTGAGATGTGCCCCTCTGGGCCGTCTCATAATGATGTCATGGGCCCTGGACCACAGGAGGGCCTGTCTGTATGGAGGGCTGCCAGCACAGATCAGCCCAGGAGACACACGCCTGGCTTTATTAAGAGTCAGCCAGCACTATAACAATAAACACACACACACGCAGACATAAAACACACACACACTCTACTATAGAGCTCCATTTTTATGGAATGGTCTGCCGATTTATGTGAGAGACGCAGACTCGGTCTCAACCTTTAAGTCCTTACTGAAGACTCAACTCTTCAGTCGGTCCTATGATTGATTGTAGTCTGGCCCAGGGATGTGAAGGTGAACGGCAAGGCACTGGAGTGACAAACCCCCCCACCGTCTCAGTCTCCACTATCTATGCTGCAATAGTCTATGTGCTGGGGGGCTAGGGTCAGTCAGTCATATCTGTTGTCCTGTGTGATCTTAAGTATGCTCCCTCTAATTCTCCCATCTCTCTCTCCCCTCCCGGAGGTCCTGAGCCCTAGGATAATGCCTCAGGACTACCTGGCCTAATGACTCCTGGCTGTCCCCCTCCCAAGTCCACCTGGTCGTGTTGCTGATCCAGTTTTTGCTGTTCTGCCTGCGGCTATGGAACTCTGATCTGTTCACCGGTCGTGCTACCTTGTGTTTGGGGAGGAGACAACGCCATCTCAAATGCCTTTCATTAATCAAGCAGCAGTACTGGAAGGTGTGTGTGTGTGTGTGTGTGTGTGTGTGTGTGTGTGTGTGTGTGTGTGTGTGTGTGTGTGTGTGTGTGTGTGTGTGTGTGTGTGTGTGTGTGTGTGTGTGTGTGTGCGTGTGTGCGTGCGTGCGTGTGTGCGTGCGTGCGTGCGTGCGTGCATGCGTGCATGTGTGTGTGCGTGCGTGTAAAGGGGTGGACTACTCATCTGTGTTCATGTAAAGTTGAGGCATCAGCATATCCACTGATTACAGATTAGCAGCATGGCAAACCATGATGGATGGTGTCTCATTGTTTAGATAATGTAAAAGCTGTAACCAATTGATGATCTCTTACCCATATAATAGATCATTTAAATATTTACTACACGCAAGTCCATCTATAAATGACTTTTCCATTTATAAAATATATACACAATACATAATCTTATTTATCTTATTTATCTATCAAAATTGTGTAATAAAAGAGAGACTATAGCAAACCATAATACATACAGGTACAGTGCCTTGCAAAAGTATTCATCCCCCTTGGCATTTTTCCTATTTTGTTGCATTACAACCTGAAATTTAAATTGATTTTTATTTGGATTTCATGTAATGGACATACACAAAATAGTCCAAATTGGTGAAGTAAAATGAAAAAAATAACTTGTTTCATAAAATTCAAAAAAATTAATAACGGAAAAGTGGTGCGTACATATTTATTCACCCCCTTTGCTATGAAGCCCCTAAATAAGATCTGGTGCAACCAATTACCTTCAGAAGTCACATAATTAGTTAAATGAAGTCCACCTGTGTGCAATCTAAGTGTCACATGATTTGTCACATGATCTCAGTATATATGTGGGAGACTCCTCAAACATATGGAAGAAGGTACTCTGGTCAGATGAGACTCAAATTGAACTTTTTGGCCATCAAGGAAAACGCTATGTCTGGCGCAAACCCAACACCTCTCATCACCCCGAGAACACCATCCCCACAGTGAAGCATGATGGTGGCAGCATCATGCTGTGGGGATGTTTTTCATCAGCAGGGACTGGGAAACTGGTCAGAATTGAAGGAATGATGGATGGATAGTTATGCACGCTCAAGTTCTCTTTTATTATTATTATTTGTTTAAAAAAATTTTTATACAACAACAAAAAAATTGCATCTTCAAAGTGGTAGGCATGGTGTGTAAATCAAATGATACAAACCCACAGGAAAAATGCCAAGGGGGGTGAATACTTTCGCAAGCCACTGTAAATGCCAAAATAAAGGAAACACCAACATAAAGTGTCTTAATAGGGCGTTGGGCCACCACGAGCTGCCAAAACAGCTTCAATGCGCTTCAGAATAAATTCTTCAAGTGTCTGGAACTCTATTGGAGGGATGTGACACCATTCTACCACGAGAATTCCATAATTTGGTGTTTTGTTGATCGTGGTGGAAACGATAGCATCCAGACAGTGGTTGCATATGGAAGATCTGGTTTGTATCAGGATTGAGATCCATATTAGCTTCGTATTACCAGACTGATTACCGGTGTAGTTAAACAGAATGTAAGCTCGCAAAACCTCTGGACGGTAGCACGAGGTTAGATCCACATATGGAGGTGGTATAAATCGGAAGTCAAAAGATCAGATTCCATGTGTTTATTTTTATTTATTTTTACATATTAGGTAAAAGATCAGATAGATATTAGATATGCAACAAATTGGCTAAAGATCTGAATTGGGCTGCCTGTGTAAATGTAGCCGTTGTGTCTGTGACCTATAAACCAGCTGACTGCCTGACTACTGAGGACCTGATCGAGAACATGGACAGTCTGAACACAAGAGGGAGACAATCTGAGGAGGAAGTGATTCACAGCTTTAGGAGGAGAATATATAAACCTACCATTCATCTTTATGAATCTACAAAGCCATAACACACACACACACACACACACACACACACACACACACACACACACACACTACAATAGGGTGATATAGTGGCCCTATACTATAAGTGCACCCTAGCCAAATCACCCAGATTATCTGATATCCACACTAGATAAATTACTTGACAGCACCATAAGGCAGGAAGAACCATTTCCCTCCCAGAGTTCCAGAGTGACTTCTATTAGACTGCTCTATGTGCTGTGTGTACAGAGGACAACAGAGAAAAAAACAGTGGACCATGCAGAACGTGGCTGAGTCTGTCTGCCTGGGGTGGGATGGTGATTACTGTTAATTGGTTTAACATGGGGAGGAAGGTAGGAGCGGGAGGGAGGGAGGTGCACATACAGCACCACAGATACTGCATCTCCCCCTCTTCTCTCTCCTCCCTCTCTCCTCTCCTCCACGGTTTCATCTGATAGAGGATTATCACACTGTGCCACACAAACAATCACACACACACACACACTTATAATCATGGGTGCACACACACACACACACACACACAAACCCGCGACGGTGAGAGTTACTCATCCAGATAACATTACAGGACTGAGGCCATTTATGCACATTTGATGCCTAATGAGCTTCTTATCAGTGTGTGGGCAGAGAAATGGGCTGTAAACTATCCCCGTTTCAGCACTGTGATGCTAATGCTTTGATCATGAGTTCATCTACTGGGCTCATCTCAATCTCAATTTGGCCCTAAACAGAGAGTACACAGTGGCAGAATACCTGACCACTGTGACTGACCAAACTTAAGAAAAGCTTTGACTATGTACAGACTCAGTGAGCATAGCCTTGCTATTGAGAAAGGCCGCCGTAGGCAGACCTGGCTCTCAAGAGAAGACAGGCTATGTGCACACTGCCCACAAAATGAGGTGGAAACTGAGCTGCACTTCCTAACCTCCTGCCAAATGTATGACCATATTAGAGACACATATTTCCCTCAGATTACAGAGATCCACAAAGAATTCGAAAACAAACCCAATTTTGATAAACTCCCATATCTACTGGGTGAAATACCACAGTGTGCCATCACAGCAGCAATATTTGTGACCTGTTGCCACAAGAAAAAGGCAACCAGTGAAGAACAAACACCATTGTAAATACAACCCATATTTATGTTTATTTATTTTCCCATTTGTACTTTAACTATTTGCACATTGTTACAACACTGTATATATACATAATATGACATTTGAAATGTCTTTATTCTTTTGGAACTCATGAGTGTAACGTTTACTGTTAATTTTTATTGTTTATTTCACTTTTGTTTACTGTCTACTTCACTTGCTTTGGCAATGTTAACATATGTTTCCCATCCCAATAAAGCCCTTAAATTGAATTGAATTGAATTGACAGAGAGCCGGGGAGAGATATAGGGAGAGAGAGCAGAGGGTTTGTGGGTGGATAAAGTGAATAGGATTGAATTGATGACTAAGGCCATTGTACAGTAGTTCTAACATGACATGCAATTCAACCTGAAATCCCACGCAATTCAACCAATGGAAACCGCCAACCTGGGTACACGTGTTCTGACCTCTACTTTGCCCATCGCCAGAGAGACAGGAGAGAGAGAGAGAGAGAGAGAGAGAGAGAGAGAGAGAGAGAGAGAGAGAGAGAGAGAGAGAGAGAGAGAGAGAGAGAGAGAGAGAGAGAGAGACAGAGAGAGAGAGAGAGAGAAACAGAAAGTGGCATTTCACACCGCCAAATGAGAGGATGGATTCAGGAAGTTATCAACACAGAGGTCAGAGAAAAAAGGCCTGACATTATTAACACTGTTTGGCTGGCGCACGCATGCACGCACACGCACACACACAACCCTTTTTCTGACGCCTGTGAAAATAGCAGTGCTGAGTAGAAGCACTTCCAGGCAGATCATAAAGAGATGTGTCCTATTTGTCTTTATGAGTACTCTATGAGCAATGGCCTGTAAACTTACTCTCACTAAAGCACCCTCCAATAAACCCTCCATTCTGGAGCGAGACGAAGAATGTGTCCCAAATGGCATCCTATTCACTATGTAGTGCACTACTTTTGAAGGGCCTATAATGCTCTGGTCAGAAGTAGTGCACTACATAGGGAATAGGCTACCATTTGGGACGCAGAAAAGTGGCAAAGCTCAACCACTCGGTATAAAATGTCTGCTTTCTCCTCTGTTGATTAGGACTTGGCCATTCTTCTTACACGAGAGAGAGAGCAAATATAAAAAGTCAATCCTTTCATTCTGGTCTTGGATGGGAGTTGACGGGAGCTGAACGGACGCCGCTGCCTGGGAGATGAAATCACCGCTATAAACCTCACTAGTCAGCAGCCACTGTAGCCAAGCGGGCAGTATCATCATAGTGGGAACAGTGATAAATACTAGAGAGAGACACTTTGATGGTATGCTGGCCAAGTCACTGGAGACCACCAGAACGCACACACACATACATACACACAAGTGTAAGTATACACACACACACACCCCTTCCACGCTAGCCAGGGCCATAGAATCATAATGATGTATAGAGGGTTATGAACCCTATGTGCTATGGGCAGTTAGAATAAAGAGAGGGACTGAGACTAGGACACTATTATTGTAGAGGAAAGAGGTCGACATTACGTTACAGACATTGCATCACCGCCCGATCCGCAGCATATCAGGGTCCACTGGCGTTTATGGGTGTTTAAGTGAGTGAGAGTGAGAGTGAGAGTTAGAGAGTGTGAGAGAGAGAGAGAGAGCGAGAGAGAGAGCGAGAGAGAGAGAGAGAGAGAGAGAGAGAGAGAGAGAGAGAGAGAGAGAGAGAGAGAGAGAGAAACGAGAGAGAAGAGAGGGAGAGACAGACCATGCTCTCATCTGCTTTAAACGTACCTGATCACCATTACAGATTTAGCATGACACTATGTCAAGTCCATCACTAGGTATTAGAAAAACATTATCTTTGTTGAAAGAGAGCTACATCTTAATGCCGGAAAAGTCAAGGGGCATTATATGCTACCCTGACGTACCCCTGTGACTGACATTCTGTGAGTGCAATCCTCTGACGGACTGTGTAGGTTATGTAAAATCTCTTTGGTAAAACTTCTCATGCCTCAACCGTGTCAATGTGAACACTCATCTTGTAGTGATCAGGCATTTGAGCTGGTGCTTAGTGGATGATTAACCAAACTTCACAAAATCCTCCCTCTTCCTCTTTTCTCGCTCTCTTCCTCTCTCCTATCAGGATGCAATCCCTCTTCTCCAAAACCATCAAATATGCTGCAATGAACTTTCCGTCTTAAACACGAAGACTCAAACACAATGCAGGTTTTAGCTCAGCTGGGAGATGGAGAGAGGATGGAAGTGTTAAAGCCTGAAGTTAACCACCACTAGGCCAGAAGGCTTTTGATGCTAGCACGCACACCGCTAAGTGAGTGACGATGATTCAGAAGTTCTATCGACGAGAAGACGAGGCTGAGATTAGGATAAAGTAGCAGTAAGAAGTTTGTAAAGTGCACTGAAAGCGGAGACTTCCTCGCAAAGGGAAAATAACACTGGGTGAGTCTACAGTAGCGGGATGAGTGGGAGGGAGTCGGGCTAACGGATAAACCATCTGCTGTGTGTCTCTCTGTCTGATAAAAGTGATTTGTAGCGTCCGTATCCTCTTCAGAGACTTCATAAAGGCAGGAGGATCCTGTCCACAACCACAACCACACACACACATACACACAAAGGAGTATCCTGTCCACAAGTGGTCCGCAGAGATGCAGTGTAGAGCCCTGCACGAGCATGAATTTTAAGGCCCAGCCCTACCCATGGCGGCGACGTTATGCCCTACCCTACCCAGGCCCGATTGCTTCTGCCAAATTAAAAGAAGCACTATGCAGTACTTGCTCCGCCATTTCATGGCTGCTAAAATTCTAATAGTTCACCTAATTTCAGTTTATGTGACAAAACAAGCAAGTATAGTGTAGAGAATCATTGCACAATCTAAAATTGCTATGAAATATATTTTCCATAACCCAAAATATTGTATTTTTAGCTGTTTAAAGCTGGTGTGCAAAACCGAAAGTAAAAGTTGTAAAAACGAAACTTAAGAAAGGGAAGCATAGAAATAGTGCACATAGAACAGATCTACCACTTCTTAGAATTGCATTAAATGAGAATGACATCTCTATAACACACATTTCTATGTGAATTTGGTCAGGTGAATTTGGTCATGTCGCCCCAAAAAGTTACATATCGCAGCTTTAAGGCCCTGCCTGAACCCGAAATCAGAAATAATATCCTTTGTTAGTACCCATTAGCTGCTCGTCTGTCTGTCCCTCGCTCCCTGCGGTGCTCTCGCTGTGTGAGTATCCATAGCAACACCTCTGCTTGCTGAATGACTAGACAGAGAGCAGTAGCTGTAAACTAACTACTTTTCAACACTCTAAACTCTGAAAAAACTTAAGGAACATTATTATTTTCTGTAAAATAATCTATCCTGTGGACTCTGACAATGTTCTGGTCTTATATTTAACAAGGTTGAAGCACTTCTGCCACCATGATATGTAGAGTGGAGCAGAGCACAAGCAAATGGCTCAGGTTCAAAATGTTAATGATCAATTTAGTGATACCTGAGTCCTACACGTACCCTAGTTATTGATGAAAAACTGGCCCTACCCGGCCCTAACCCGATGTATAACCCGATGAATAATGTTGGGGCCCATCGGGCTCAGGTCGAGTAGCAGAGCTCTAACGCATTGATCAATTAGGCTGAAACAGCACAAGACACAAGGTTTCACAAGACATAACTAGGGCAAGGTTTCATGAGACATAACTAGGGCAAGGTTTCACAAGACATAACTAGGGCAAGGTTTCACGAGACATAACTAGGGAAAGGTTCCACGAGACATAACTAGGGCAAGGTTTCACAAGACATAACTAGGGCAAGGTTTCATGAGACATAACTAGGGCAAGGTTTCACAAGACATAACTAGGGAAAGGTTCCACGAGACATAACTAGGGCAAGGTTTCACGAGACATAACTAGGGCAAGGTTTCATGAGACATAACTAGGGCAAGGTTTCACAAGACATAACTAGGGAAAGGTTCCACGAGACATAACTAGGGCAAGGTTTCACAAGACATAACTAGGGCAAGGTTTCACAAGACATAACTAGGGGCAAGGTTCCACAAGACATAACTAGGGCAAGGTTTCACAAGACATAACTAGGGAAAGGTTCCACGAGACATAACTAGGGAAAGGTTCCACGAGACATAACTAGGGAAAGGTTCCACGAGACATAACTAGGGCAAGGTTTCACAAGACATAACTAGGGCAAGGTTTCACAAGACATAACTAGGGCAAGGTTTCACAAGACATAACTAGGGCAAGGTTTCACAAGACATAACTAGGGCAAGGTTTCACAAGACATAACTAGGGCAAGGTTTCACAAGACATAACTAGGGCAAGGTTTCACAAGACATAACTAGGGAAAGGTTCCACGAGACATAACTAGGGAAAGGTTCCACGAGACATAACTAGGGAAAGGTTTCACAAGACATAACTAGGGCAAGGTTTCACAAGACATAACTAGGGCAAGGTTTCACAAGACATAACTAGGGCAAGGTTTCACAAGACATAACTAGGGAAAGGTTCCACGAGACATAACTAGGGAAAGGTTCCACGAGACATAACTAGGGAAAGGTTTCACAAGACATAACTAGGGCAAGGTTTCACAAGACATAACTAGGGCAAGGTTTCACAAGACATAACTAGGGCAAGTTTCACAAGACATAACTAGGGCAAGGTTTCACAAGACATAACTAGGGCAAGGTTTCACAAGACATAACTAGGGCAAGGTTTCACGAGACATAACTAGGGCAAGGTTTCACGAGACATAACTAGGGAAAGGTTCCACGAGACATAACTAGGGAAAGGTTCCACGAGACATAACTAGGGCAAGGTTTCACAAGACATAACTAGGGCAAGGTTTCACAAGACATAACTAGGGAAAGGTTCCACGAGACATAACTAGGGCAAGGTTTCACAAGACATAACTAGGGAAAGGTTCCACGAGACATAACTAGGGAAAGGTTCCACGAGACATAACTAGGGCAAGGTTTCACGAGACATAACTAGGGAAAGGTTCCACGAGACATAACTAGGGAAAGGTTCCACGAGACATAACTAGGGAAAGGTTCCACGAGACATAACTAGGGCAAGGTTCCACGAGACATAACTAGGGCAAGGTTCCACGAGACATAACTAGGGAAAGGTTCCACGAGACATAACTAGGGCTGTGGCGGTGATTGTCAAGCAAATAACTGCCAGTCTCACGGTAATTGACCGTTAATTAAGTTTTCATGCCAGCCAGGTAGGCTATCCTCCTGTTGTAAAATGAAGCAATATGATTAATATTAGGAAAGTTGAGAAATAAATATAGTAGGCCTAGCCTATAGAAAGCTTATGGGATCCTCCTCTTTTTAATAGAGGCCATCAAAACTCTGTTTTCTCACGCAATTGCATAGCCTATAGAAATGTTGTGTAACATGAGCTCATGGGCTCTCATGAAGTGTTTGATTAGATTTTCGATGACATTTGCATTGATGTCAGAGTGATTAGAGGGACAATAGAGTGCTGAGTACCAGGCAGTTAGCAAGTTTGGTAGGCTACTAATGACCATCATCAGCATCAGAGCACAGTTTTGGAGAAGCCTAGTTACCGTGACTAAACGGTCAGGTGGAATTTGACTGCAGTCATGACTCGTGACCGGTGGTGTGGCGGTAATACGGTCACCGTAACAGCCCTAGACATAACTCTGGATGTGCAATATCACCGCAGTAACTCCCTGTAGCGCACGCGCACACGCGCGCACACACGCACACGCACACGCGCAGTACAATCAGTCCCATTACATTTACATTTAGCAGACGCTCTTATCCAGAGCGACTTACAGGAGCAATTAGGGTTAAGTGCCTTGCTCAAGGGCACATCGACAGAATTTTTTCACCTAGTCGGCTCGGGGATTAGAACCAGCGACCTTTCGGTTACTGGCACAACGCTCTTACCCACTAAGCTACCTGCCGCCCCATTAGAGATGAGTTGTACAGTGTTGGATTCCCACACCCCGATGTTCCATGTTTAGGAGAGGGGATAGTACACGGCAGCAAAATTAATCACACTAGGCCCATAGAGCTCTGTGGTTAAATGCAAAGCACAAACACCCACGTAAAGCGTATAGCCAGGTAGGAGAAAGACAAAGCCTTCCATTTGGAGACATTTCACAGATGGTATAAAACATCCCACAGAGGAACAGTAATAAATGGGTGTCTCTCTCTCTCTCTCTCTCTCTCTCTCTCTCTCTCTCTCTCTCTCTCTCTCTCTCTCTCTCTCTCTCTCTCTCTCTCTCTGAAACAACATACTTTCTTCTCTTTTCTTCAGCAGAGGTGAAGAAAGAAGAAGGAGAGTGAGATAGACTGCTAGTAGTTAAGAGCTGTGCTGGCTCCAGTCCCTACTGTGTGGAGAGATCTTGTTGCTCTACAGATCTAAGTCCTGGGGTATCACTGAAGATTTGCTGTAGATATCCCCATCCTCCCCATGGCCTAGAATCATCCAATACTGTTAGGCTGTTAACCTCCCTCTGTGAGACCAAGACCAAAGGCACTGAGGATGATGTCTCGTTCATATAATAACATGTGATATACTTATGTGGCGTGCACAACAGAAGACATTCAAACCTCAGAGGATGACATACAGTATGTGTGAGTCTGATACAATTTCCTTTTAATCAAGTTCATTTGTGGAGATGAGGCATTACATCACCAAACCAGCAGCAGCAGCAGCCTTACATCATTGATGACCATGATGTTCTCCAGGAAGGAATGTGTGGTGGTGGTAAACACTAGATACTCTCTGCTCTACAGATCCTTTCAGTACAGTATATGGACTGATGTGACATTGGAACCAGATGGAACCATACACGCCAACAGATGTATGAAGACTAGGGTGACCACATTTAAAATGTGCTGAATATCAATGGACAAGTGTTTAACATCATCAGTAAAACATCCTTATGATATACTGTATATCTTGTCATCTTGTCATAAGAGACAGGTCAGAATGTCTCACTGAAATACGGGAAAAATCGACTTCCTAAATTAGTGGTGTTTGAATTTGTTGATCAAATGCGGGACATGATTGTTTGGTTGCGGGACGTGGGACAAAGGGCCAAAATGCGGGAATGTCGCGCACAATCCGGGACATGTGGTCACCCTAATGAACACAGGTGGTGAAAGACACGGCTATCTCACATGCAGGTGCATGTAATATTCGGTCCTCTGTAGCTCAGTTTGTAGAGCATGGTGCTTGCAACGCCAGGATAATGGGTTCGTTTCCCGGGACCACACATACGTAAAATAACTAAGTCGCTTTGGATAAAAGCGTCTGCTAAACGGCATACATCATAGAATGACAATCAGTCAGAGTTGTATGTTTGATCAAAGGGTGTAGGTTTTAGTGTCTGCTTAGAACTCACTGATCAGCCATCGCCTCACACATCAATAGTAGCACCACATTGCCCCCTACTGCTACTGTAGAGCATTACCTCTAAAGGACATGCAGATAAAAACCAGCAACACTACTGAAGGACTTCATTTTGGTGTGAGATGTTAATACAATGAACAAAGAATATCACACCATGGCAGTTTCCATTGAAAAGCAGCCCATCTGTCCTGAATGACTCATGGGTATAGCCAAGCTAATATCAGAGGTGGATGTGAGAAATCTGCCCTCAGTCACCTTCTACTTACAGGGAGCTTGCAGCAGGGGTTCCTGCTGTTTCCTGTCCTGTTGGCTCACTGCTGATGCACACACACAATGCCCCAGTGGGTAACACTGCCAAGCCCCCGTGGATCACACTTCCACAACAGGTGTGATCAGACACAACATACACTAGAGACTGACTTACCCACCTACTGAGACACATATCACTGGGACACTTTACTGCCCTGGGATTGAGCATTTTGCAATTTAGTGTAGTGTAGTGTGTGTCCGTGTGTGTATGTGTGTGTGTGTGTGTGTGTGTGTGTGTGTGTAACTGCAAATGTGTGTTTTTGTTGCATGATAACTTGTGCAATGATCCCTATGTAATGACAACATTCAGAGGAGAGAAATGCAACGGTCGGGGAACAACATTTCCCTAGGAGCTCCATTATGGCCATATTGTCTGTAAACAGGTTAGGAGCCACACACAGACACACCTCAGCTCTATGATTGAGTCAGCATGTCTGCAGTCCAACTCTAACCCACAGGCCTGAACAGGCTGGATCATAATCATAGAGGTCACTTGAGGTCAAAACAGTTATTTCTGCTGATGGCTCAGTATACAATCCCTGCTGATCAAGGTATTGGCAAGCCAAAACAGGAAGACAGAAATACATCCAAAACAACAAACAAAAAGGGAGAAAGCGGCATCAGTCTGCATACTTCAATATGTCATACCTGCTATCTGCCTCACTGAGCCCGCCAGCCGCAAATATAAATATAAACAGCCACGCTTGGTGTTCCGCTCGCTTCTAGGCACTCACACAACTTCCCTACCGCACCATGCAGCGCCGTTCCGGGGGTCTAATGTATGTAACTTCAATAAGAATAGGAAGGGAGAGGGTTGTCGTATTTCGCAGACAAGAGCCATGTTTCTTCACAGACACACACACAAACACGTTCTCAAACACAGCCTGCATACACACACACACACACACACACACACACACACACACACACACACACACACACACACACACACACACACAGCTTGCTCACACTCACAAACACACACACTCACCCACTCTCAGACACACGCCAGCGGAGACCACCTGTCAAAGGGTGTCGGCGCTGCGGGCAGCATCACCTGCTCGGAGGGGAGAGGGGCTTTGATATTCAAATCAAGCCTCAGCGCCAGAGAGAGAAAAAACACACAGATATCAAACATGGCTGTGCTTGCATCACAACCTCCATTTCTCTCTCTCTCTGCCCCACCCCACCCCACCCCACCCCCAGCTCCCTCCTTCTCTCTCTCTTCCTCCCCCCTCTCTCTTTCTCGCCATCTCTCTCTCCACTATCCCTCTATTCATACACTGCTCCTCTCGCTCTCTCATACACACTCACATACTCTCTCTCTGTAAAATCTAAACACAAACTAATTGCTGAACATAAAAGCAGTGCAAAACACAGGGGCACAGTTGGGTTAGGTTTGAGCTAAAGGAAGTGTGTTAGTGTGACAGAGAAGAGCAAAGTGAGAGAGAGCTGAAATGGGGAAAAACACATTAATTCCTAACATGTTTGTCACTTGTCTGTGTCATAGACTTACATGAAACATACATAGCTTATACATGAAATAAACATTAAATATACATACACATGTAATACATATATGCTTTAAATGGCTGAGCAGTATAGTTTGTAAATGGAGGACACAGACCTGTGAATGGGGCCAAATGAAAGTCAGAGATATGACAAACACACACTTTATACAGGACACACACACAGTTCCTAGGCTGAAGGGGAAGTCAGAGCAGAGAGTAAGTAAGAGACATAACCAGTGGATGGAGGCGTGAAGTTAACCCGTGTCTGTGTCAAGGCACCATCACCATCCCTCATGAGGGGGGTAATGTCACGACTGATGCCCGGGGTCTGGGCCTCACTAGTGGGTCACTGCCCTGCCAAAGGCCCCTAGGGTCTGTAGGCCGACTGGCACCACTAGGAACATGACCCAGCCGGTACAGTACAGAGATAGGGGGAGGGGGAGAAAGGAAGTGGAAAGAGGGCAGCTGTGTGTTGACACGCTACATTTTTTACATTTGAGTCATTTAGCAGACGCTCGTATCCAGAGCAACTTACAGTTAATGAGTGCACACATTATGTTTTTATTTTTCATACTGGCCCCCCCGTGGGAATCGGGTGGTACCACTACCTCAAGCAGTCTGCAGCACACTAAAGTAGCTTGTGTTGAAAACAGCAGGCCTTGCTGTGACTGTGCTGGACGCTATGTGATGACTCTGGTACTGTGGCTGGAGGCGGTCTGGGAACAGCCAAGCCCTGATGGAGGGGATGGGAGAAACAATGGAGAGACGAAAAGATGGAGACAAGAAAGGATGGATGGAAGAAAGGTTTTTCATCTCTTGAGGAGACACATGGGGCTACCATGTATGATGGTACACGAGAGAGAGAGCGAGAGAGAGAGAGAGAGAGAGAGAGAGAGAGAGAGAGAGAGAGAGAGAGCCCTCTGTGTCCGCTCAAAAGATCAACGATCAAAACAATGGCACTGCAAATGGACTGTCTCAAAAAGCCTTCCTCATAATGCTCCCCTCTCTCTATGCGTCATTCCATGTCATTTCAGCAAGTCATGACACCCACCATCTCAGAATTTCTGTAGTTAGAAACAGATAAGATTAGCATTCCTGAAACATTATTTTGTTGAAATATAATTGCATCTCAGAGAAATTAAGCTAATTGTTTGCACACAAATTGGCCATTTTAATTTATAGGATTCATTTAATATTCAATAAATATAGTACCTAACATCCGATTTGGACCATCATTCTTCCAAACAATGAGTAAGACATGAGGAATCCAATAAAATGATCAAAAGCCACCCACGGACCCCCCCACACCAATCCCACCGCAACAACCAGTATACAATACAATATCAGTTCTCTATGTCTGACAATTAGTCATTTTACTTGGATAAGCTATTGTTTGTCTACCCAAAGTTGCAAAGAAAAAATTGTGATCTATTAAATAAACACAAGAGACTAGCTAAATTGATAAAATGGTGTGGTGGCAGTAGCATGAACAGCGGCATCAAGTGGGCAAAACTTGGTACTTTAATACACATTTTTGGTACAGAATGCAAGTGACTTCAATGGATATCTTCTCTGAACAGGGGGAAAACATTACAACAGATGAAGAAGCAATTCTCCAAGCAGCAGCTCCATACTACCTTTAAGACATGGAGAACTGATACTGTATACTGGTTGTTCTGGTGGGATTGGTGTGTGTGTGGGGGGATTCCTCATGTCTTACTCATTGTTGGGAAGAATTATGGTCCAAATCTGATCTTAGGTACTATATTTTTTGAAAATTATCTGAATTCTATCAATTAAAATGGCCAATTTGGGTGCAATCAATTAGCTTAATTTCTCAGAGATCAAATTATATTTCAACAAAATAATGTTTCAGGAATGTTAATATTATATGTTTCTAACTACAGAAATGATTTCAGAACAATCTAAGATAGTGGGAGTCAAAATCTTATTTATTCTGCTTTTTGCAGTGGAATGACTCCTATGGCATTATAAGATGGGACTGGGCTATGGGCAAATGTGTCCACTTTTGCAACTGTGGGTGATTACTGCACTACAAAGCTGCCACACAAACGCTGTCATTTCAACAACAAGCTCATTTAGACATTAACCCCCAGAAGGATGTACAGAGTCACAACAATATGCCAGGCACACCGTGTGTTTATCCCAACTCTTAACGAGTGGGGTAATTAGGCACTGAACATGGAACAATAACACAATGACAACACACACACACTGACATGAGCACACACACAGATGAGAGTGTTAGAGAGGGAGACTACATGGAAAAACATCATACACTTTCTCTAAAGACTAGTGAGTGGACTAATAGTTAATATGGTTGTAAACACATACACTTCCTGTGGGAGCACATGAGCTGGTGTCTTACCATTCACATCTGGGATTTCAATGTACAGAGTGCCCTGATGCAATGTTGTACACACTTCCTGGTACACAAGCTCTCTTTTTTTCAAAACGTTATTGAATTATTAGAGCCTAAAAATATGTCACTATGCTCTGCCTAATAAACACATTTGATTAATGTGACCTGTGTCTCCTAATAAGGGCTAGAGGGTTAGTGAGCAGAGCAGAGTGTGGGGCTAGACCAGACCAGAGCAGAACTGGTAGAGTAGATTAACTGCTGGGGGTCAGGTGCTACACTTGTTAATGAGACCGCTGGGTTTAGACAGCTAACACCTGCCTGCCTGTCTGTCCCTACAGAGCAACTCACAGGCTCTGGGAAGTCCCACTGGAGACTAAAGAGCGAAACTGAAGGGCTGTGGCCCTTAAACACAAACCTAATGCAGCGGAACATGGGAGAATGTTGAGGGCAACAGGGGATTGGGGAGCAGGCACACAAAGAACCAAAATGGACACCAACAGATATGATGGGGGAGCGAGAGAGAGAGAGAGAGAGAGATAGAGAGAGAGAGAGAGCGTGAGAGAGAGAGAGAGAGAGAGAGAGAGAGAGAGAGAGAGAGAGAGAGAGAGAGAGAGAGAGAGAGAGAGAAAGGGAGAGAGAGAGAGAGAGAGAGAGAGAGAGAGAGAGAGAGAGAGAGAGAGAGAGAGAGAGAGAGAGAGAGAGAGAGAGAGAGAGAGAGAGAGAGAGGAAGCAGTGTACCATGATGTGGAAAATCTCGATTTTCTCTCCATTTCTCTCCTCTCCTATTCTTCTCCTCTCAGTAATAAGCGTTGAGGCTGCTGAATAAAAGATCAGATAGAGTTGAGCAGCCTGTTTGTGTGTCTCATTGGGGTCCTGTCTCTTTGTGTGTACCGTAGCGCACCAAGGTGTGTGTGAGACATAGAACATAGGTGTGTGTGTGTGTGTGTGTGTGTTTGAGAGGCATAGGGTAACGCACTTTCCCCTGATCAAACACCACCACGCTCCTAACAGTTAGACATGACAACACACACAAACACACACACACACATACACACACACACACACAGCATCAGCACCGAGCCTTCACAACGCACAATGTCTGATGAAAAACAACATGAGACAAAAATCACCCCACCCCCTCTGTCACTGTCTGATTCGGAGGGGTGTAGCCCCTAACAACGTCTGACTTTGGAGGGATGATTCTTACAAATGAAAAAAAGAAATGTCTGGAATGGAAAAACAGGTGTCTTTGTTTTGTCTGGGTAGGTGATGAATATGGTGCACAGACGCGTTACAGATATGCGAGACACAGTTCCAATTTAGGAGACGTGTTAGAATAAGAAATGCAGCGCGATAATATTTGTTTTATGATGCATTATTGAAAACCCTGTCATGATGCTTGGTATGGAAATGAGCATTCCTTGACTTCTGAATAACATTATTGTGCCACTTCTCTTGTTTTTTTGTCAACAAGAGACAATTTCAACTACTGTCTGTATCCATGTTCCACAATAACAAGCCAATTTCCATACCAAACCAGAGCGCATAAAAAAAAAACATCAGCGTGCCTGTGTGTGTCATGGAGGGAGCAGGTCAGTGGCAGAGTTCCTTCTGGCAGGAGAGGATCAATACGTAAAGGACTTGTGAGGCTTATGGGAGTGAGAGCTCACAGTCTCTCTCTCTCAACTAGGTCATCTAAGGAGAGGACACACACACACACACACAAGTACCCCCTTTCCAGAGCCCTAATGGCCGCTGACTGAGCTGCCTTGGCCGGGGCTCCCTAGGGGGTTGACAGCAGGAGGTAGGAAGGCCAGGCCACACTGGGTCTCATTGGTAGACATTAGGTTTATTAGTCGTATGTACAGGATAAACATGGTATTCAATGAAATCCTTAATTGCAGGTTCCATCTCGACAATGCAACAACAATAAGAATTAATAAAATATAAGAATACGAACATAAAGTAAATGGCTCAGTAGAATACAATAAACATTTTAGCATAAGTATAATACAGGAAGGCACAATTTATAGTACAATATTTACACATGTATCAGAGAAAGAGGGGATTGGGGGGCACATGTTTAAATTGGGTGGGGTCCTTGATGATGCTGTGGGCCTTCCTCAGGCACCATTTCAAGTAGATGTCCTGGATGGGTGGGAACACGGCACCAGTGATGTACTGGGCCAACTTCACCACCCACTGGAGGGCCTTGCGGTCGTGGATGGAGCAATTCATGTACCAGGCCGTGATGCAACCAGTCACGATGCTCTTGATGGTGCAGCGGTAGTATTTGGAGAGGACCTGGGGTGGCATGACGAATTTCTTCAGCCGCCTATTTTACAACATCACTAAGGAGAGTGAGCCTTTTTCTTATTAGCTTTTCTAACAAGTTATGGTAGACATTACAACAGACGTTATGGTAGACATTACAACAGACGTTATGGTAGACATTACAACAGACGTTATGGTAGACATTACAACAGATGTTATGGTAGACATTACAACAGACGTTATGGTAGACATTACAACAGACGTTATGGTAGACATTACAACAGACGTTATGGTAGACATTACAACAGATGTTATGGTAGACATTACAACAGATGTTATTGTAGACATTACAACAGACGTTATGGTAGACATTACAACAGATGTTATGGTAGACATTACAACAGACGTTATGGTAGACATTACAACAGACGTTATGGTAGACATTACAACAGACGTTATGGTAGACATTACAACAGATGTTATGGTAGACATTACAACATACGTTATTGTAGACATTACAACAGACGTTATGGTAGACATTACAACAGACATTATGGTAGACATTACAACAGACGTTATGGTAGACATTACAACAGATGTTATGGTAGACATTACAACATACGTTATTGTAGACATTACAACAGACGTTATGGTAGACATTACAACAGACGTTATGGTAGACATTACAACAGATGTTATGGTAGACATTACAACATACGTTATTGTAGACATTACAACAGACGTTATGGTAGACATTACAACAGATGTTATGGTAGACATTACAACAGACGTTATGGTAGACATTACAACAGATGTTATGGTAGACATTACAACAAACGTTATGGTAGACATTACAACAGATGTTATGGTAGACATTACAACAGACGTTATGGTAGACATTACAACAAACGTTATGGTAGACATTACAACAGACTTATTGTAGACATTACAACAGACGTTATGGTAGACATTACAACAGACATTATGGTAGACATTACAACAGACGTTATGGTAGACATTACAACAGACGTTATGGTACACATACAACAGACATTATGGTAGACATTACAACAGACGTTATGGTAGACATTACAACAGACGTTATGGTAGACATTACAACAGACGTTATGGTAGACATTACAACATACGTTATGGTAGACATTACAACAGACGTTATGGTAGACATTACAACAGACGTTATGGTAGACATTACAACAGACGTTATGGTAGACATTACAACAGATGTTATGGTAGACATTACAACAGACGTTATTGTAGACATTACAACAGATGTTATGGTAGACATTACAACAGACGTTATGGTAGACATTACAACAGACGTTATGGTAGACATTACAACAGACGTTATGGTAGACATGACAACAGACGTTACGGCAGACATTACAACAGACGTTATGGTAGACATTACAACAGACCCCCACTAAAGAGAAACAGTCTTTGTCTAGGCTTCTCTACACAATAGCCAGAGCATAGAACTATAATATTTGATTGATTCTAAGTAATAATTGACTGATTCTAATTCTACGGCCAAAGACACTGTGATTGTTAGTCACACGTCTCTGACTCATCTCTATGGTCAGTGTGATGGAGCCCCACTCTCACTGCCATACTAACATATGGACTCATATTTCATATACTGTAAGTACTGGTAGGGATATAGTGCTGTACACGCACCACACATAAACCTCTAGAGCTAAATATACAGTATATATATATATATATTGTGTGTGTGTTGATGGATTACTCTCTTTAGATCTAATGGTTGTTTTTCTCTACTCTTAAGGAAGGTTCCTGCTGACTCTCGGATGGGACTATCATGCAGGCCTCTCCCTCCCTCTCTATCTCTCACACACACACAGTCACACAATGAGCAGCAGCATGTCAGGGGTCCTAGGCTGTGGATACCACATCTGTTATTAAAGAAGAAAGAAGCATTCAAGTAGAGAGTCCAACAAATATCTTAACACACACACACATGCGGTGTGAGGAGAGCGTGCAGGAGGGCAGACTTATTTTTGTATTACTCTGTGCCTGTAGCACTGGCTCAGAAACCATTGGCAATGACATATACATAGTCTCATGCCAAATGCATATATCAATGAATGCGAAACATTAGCTTGCATGAAACAATCTTAAGCTAAACACAGAAAGCACTACAGCATGTGTCTAGTAGCAAGGAAGAATGCAATGAGAGAGGGAAAGAAAGGGAGACTGAACAGGGGGGAGAGGGGGAGAGGGGGAGAGCATGCCATGTGGAGAAAAAAAGAGTAGGAAATAGGGGAGGGGGGAAAGAGAGAGATTTATCCTTTGATGAGAGAGAGGATTGTCTGCAGGCTCTACAAATTTCCATTCTAATTTCATGTGGCACAGTCACGGAACTTCTGTCTGTTTCGTCTCTGTGTGTGTGTTTGACTGTGTGTTTGACTGTGTGTGTGTGTGTGTGTGTGTGTGGGGGGGGGGTGTGTGTGTGTGTGTGCACAAGTCAGATTTAGAAGGGCGGAGGGAGGGTCTCTCCACCCCACAACCAAAAACCATTCTGGAAAAAAGTATTGTCTGCACACACGGGTTAAACACACTCTACAATTGGCCCAATGGCCTACACTTCCCCTCATTACTAAACAGATTTGAACGTGCCTGACTGTTGAAAATAATCCTAACATCTGTTCTAGTCTCATCCCAAAAACTGTGTCAAAGAGAGTCAAAGTTATGAATAAGCCCTTCACTTGTATTGCCATTGTAGACTGACTTCATCCTGGGTCATTTAAATGTGTTTTGAATTAAATGAGAATTCAATTTCTCACTAACCTAAATGATGTTTTTAACCGTTTTTTTTTCTTCTTCAGTCCTCCATTCCAGAGCCCATCCAACAGCGTCCACAGAGCCTTTATGGGGTGTCTTAGGTCCACAGGCCTCCTAGTGCAGCTCATGGCACTGTGTGGAGTGGTCTGTCTGTGTGAAGAAGACTGATCCCCTTGTAAGGGGATGAGAATCAAGCCTAGTGTTTTAGAAAGGATACTGTCTAACTGACTGCAGCAACAATAGGCTAACACCCCTCTGTGATGACTGACTAACGGCCTGTCTGTGTGCTAGCCTCTCCACTCCAGACTCAGACAAGCTAGGCCCCTGCCAAAGTCAACTCCGCCTTGGCACTGCCCCATACCCAACAATATCATGTCCAGCATGGCTTATAGCCTCTTCTACCACCTTGTTGTGGCTGGTGCCATGGAAACGGATGTCCACTGCTTGCTAGCTTGTGTCCTTCACATCGTAACAAATCCTCAAATTAGCCACCATAGATATCATACAGAACACGTAGCATGCACATCGCCTAGGCCTATATCATATCAGAACTAATAAATTAACTTAGTTTAAGACCAAGGCTGAGGCTGTGACAAGGTTCCCCCCCCCGAGTCAATTTGAGAGGCAATTTGAAGTGCCGACCTTGGAGCGACTTTGAGGCAGAGGGAGAGAGTAATTACACAGAGAAGGCTTCACAGAACCATTGAAGTGAGGAGAGAGAGAGTGTTTCATGGTGTATGGCCACTTGAGACCTACCGGTAAGCTAGTACAGTAGGGCTATTGTGAATGCAAAAATGGTTGCTCCCTGGTTGCTTCACATGGTGTAGTATAGAATAGTGATATTTGACATTGGGTGTTTCAACATTCAGAGATTACCCAAACCAAATTCCTTATACAACAAAATCCCCTGAAAACCCAATTGTTTTAAGAGGAACAATCCTCTTTGAAGACCCAACAACAAAGGGCAATGGCGCCCTCCTCAGGAGAGGTTAAAAACTAGTCAACCAGATTATAACATGCAAAAATAAGCAGGACATGCTCAATGTACTAAGCCTACCACATCATTGATTTAAAAAAATACAATCCCAAGGTATGCGTAGCACAGATAACTAGTTCACCAGACACAGCCACTGGGTAAAATAAACACATCAAAGTCATTGAGTGCCACAAACGGAGAATCCAGCCTCTCCTCTAGTCTCCTCTCCTCTGTGTCAGGAAGTCAGTGGGCCTGGGGTGTATCAGTCCCATATCTGTCCCATATGCCCATAGTGGTAAATGGGGCTTTGTTATCTTACCAAGTCCTGGAAGGCCCTGGGTCCTCTGGGGGTGGGGTAAGGGCTTGGGGAGCCTTATCTCAGCAGGGGGCCTGGGTCTGTCACCTCTGTTTAGGTCCCCCTGTGCGGTGCCTGACCTAAATCAGCCTCTCGACTATGCAGGGCCAGCCCAGTGAGTCCACGCTGGCAGTTAAGAGGGCCGTTTGGCAAAGTGCTTAGACACTGGAGCCAGACTAGCCCTGACAGCTGTCAACAGAGACAAACATCCCAGCCTGACACAGACAGAGGACTGGGGTAGTGTGTACGGGGAAGTGTGTGTGTGGGAGTGGGGGGCTGCATGTGCACGTGTGTTGTCTTTGGTACAGTAGTGCCAGGTCTGGGTTGAAGCACTAGCGATACAGACACTGTGCACCGCAAGGCAAGCAGACACATTGTCAGGAATCATTTGGTGAATGGCAAAGCCGCAGCAAGCTGTCATGCTAGGCAAATCATAAATACCTATGTGCCCAAATCTTTTGAGTTCCCCCTGAAAGGAAAGCCCAGTGACTTGACCTGATTTTAAAACCATGTTCCTAAAAACACAAGCCCTCCTGGCAAAAGTGAAGAGTGTATTTTCGCTGCAGACAGTCTAAAAGAAGAAGGGACAATATGGTTCCTTGGTTGAGCAGTTCTGTTTATGTCTGAGGTCTGAAAACACCACTAAATGTGGTCTGGTTTGCAACTTCATCTGTAGGTTCTACAACTAAATGCATTGTTTCAATAATTCCTTACAATTAAACAAAATGCCGCTGTGTGTGTGTGTGTGTGTGTGTGTGTGTGTGTGTGTGTGAACGAATCAAACTGCCTAAATATGATTATAGGACTCCAGCAGCAGAATAATGATTTTAGCCTGAGAGAGAGAGAGAGAGAGAGGGAGAGGGAGATAGAGAGAGAGAGAGGGAGAGAGAGAGAGAGAGAGAGAGAGAGAGAGAGAGAGAGAGAGAGAGAGAGAGAGAGAGGGAGAGAGCGAGAGCGAGAGCGAGAGAGAGAGAGAAGTGGCTTGCCACATACTGTATGAGTAGAATCTGAATAATGTCCTATTTGCATTTGTATTTATTAAGGATCCCATTAGCTGCCAAGGCAGCAGCTACTCTTCCTGGGGTCCAGCAAAATTAAGGCAGTTATACAATTTAAAAAACATTACAATACATTCACAGATTTCACAACACACTGCGTGCCCACAGGCCCCTACTACACCACTACCACATATCTACAGTACAAAATCCATGTGTACGTGTGTGTATAGGGCATATGTGTCTGTGCCTGTGTTTGTGTTGCTTCACAGTCCCCACTGTTACATAAGGGGTATTTTTATTTGTTTGTTTAAATCTAATTTTACTGCTTGCATCAGTTACTTGATGTGGAATAGAGTTCCATGTAGTCATGGCTCTATGTAGTACTGTGCGCCACACATAGTCTGTTCTGGACTTGGGGACTGTGAAGAGACCTCTTGTGGCATGTCTTGTGGGGTATTTATAGGTCAAACAGACAGCTCGGTGCATTCAACATGTCAATACCTCTCATAAATACAAGTAGTGATGAAGTCAATCTCTCCTCCATTTTGAGCCAGGAGAGATTGACATGCATATTATTAATATTAGCTCTCTGTGTACATCCAAGGGCCAGCCGTGCTGCCCTGTTCTGAGCCAATTGCCCTTTTTGTGGCACCTGACAACACAACTGAACAGTAGTCCAGGTGCAACAAAACTAAGGCCTGTAGGACCTGCCTTGTTGATAGTGCTGTTAAGAAGGTAGAGCAGCGCTTTATTATGGACATAATTCTCCCCATCTTAGCTACTGTTGTATCAATATGTTTTGACCATGACAGTTTACAATCCAGGGTTACTCCAAGCAGTTTAGTCACCTCAACTTGCTCAATTTCCACATTGTTTATTACAAGATTTGGTTGAGGTTTAGGGTGTAATGAATGATTTGTCCCAAATACAATGCTTTTAGTTTTACTAACTGTAAGTCGCTCTGGATAAGATGTACATGTAAATGTAGAAATATTTAGGACTAACTTATTCCTTGCCACCCACTCTGAAACTAACTGCAACTCTTTGTTAAGTGTTGCAGTCATTTCAGTCGCTGTAGTAGCTGACATGTATAGTGTTGAGTCATCCGCATACATAGACACATTGGCTTTACTCAAAGCCAGTGGCATGTCATTAGTAAATATTGAAAAAAGTAATGGGCCTAGACAGCTGACCTGGGGAATTCCTGATTCTACCTGGATTATGTTGGAGAGGCTTCCATTAAAGAACACCCTCTGTGTTCTGTTAGACAGGTAACTCTTTATCCACAATATAGCAGGGGATGTAAAGCCATAACACATACATTTTTCCAGCAGCAGACTATGATCGATAATGTAAAAAGCTGCACTGAAGTCTAACAAAACAGCCCCCAAAATATTTTAATCATCGATTTCTCTCAGCCAATCATCAGTCATTTGTGTAAGTGCTGTGCTTGTTGAATGTCCTTTCCTATAAGCATGCTGAAAGTTTGTTGTCAATTTGTTTACTGTAAAATAATTGCAAAGAAAAAGCAATATCTCAGACTGGCCAATAAAAATAAAAGATTGAGATGAGCAGTCTGAGATATGGCTTTTTCTTTGCAACTCTGCCTAGAAGGTCAGCATCCCGGAGTCGCCTCTTCACTGTTGATGTTGAGACTGGTGTTTTGCGGGTACTATTTAATGAAGCTGCAAGTTGAGGACCTGTGAGGCGTCTGTTTCTCAAACTAGACACTCTAATGTATTTGTCATCTTGCTCAGTTGTGCACCGGGGCCTCCCACTCCTCTTTCTATTCTGGTTAGAGCCAGTTTGCGTTGTTCTGTGAAGGGAGTAGTAGACAGCGTTGTACGAGATCTTCAGTTTCTTGGCAATTTCTCGCATGGAATAGCCTTCATTTCTCAGAACAAGAATAGACTGACGAGTTTCAGAAGAAAGTTATTTGTTTCTGGCCATTTTGAGTCTGTAATCGAACCCACAATTTCTGATGCTCCAGATACTCAAATCGTCTCAAGAAAGCCAGTTTCATTGCTTCTTTAATCAGCACCACAGTTTTCAGCTGTGCTAACATAATTGCAAAAGGGTTTTCTAATGATCAATTAGCCTTTTAAAATTATAAACTTGGATTAGCAAACACAACATGCCATTGGAACACAGGACTGATGGTTGCTGATAATGAGCCTCTGTACGCCTGTGTAGATATTCCATTAAAAATCAGCCATTTCCAGCTACAATAGCCATTTACAACATTAACAATGTCTACACTGTATTTCTGATCAATTTGATGTTATTTTAATGGACAACAAAATTGCTTTTCTTTCGAAAACAAGGACAATTCTAAGTGACCCCAAACTTTTGAACGGTAGTGTACACTACCGGTCAAAAGTTTTAGAACACCTACTCATTCAAGGGTTTTTCTTTATTTTTACTATTTTCTACATTGTAGCATAAGAGTGAAGACATCAAAACTATGAACATATGGAATCAAGTAGTAACCAAAAAAGTGTTAAACAAATCAAAATATATTTTATATTTGAGATTCTTCAAATAGCCACCCTTTGGTTTGATGACAGCTTTGCACACTCTTGGCATTATCTCAACCAGCTTCATGAGGTAGTCACCTGGAATGCATTTCAATTAACAGGTGTGCCATCTTAAAAGTTAATTTGTGGAATTTATTTCCTTCTTAATGTGTTTGAGCCAATCAGTTGTGTTGTGACAAGGTGGGGGGGGTGTATACAGAAGATAGCCCTATTTGGTAAAAGACCAAGTCCATATTATGGCAAGAACAGCTCAAATAAGCAAAGAGAAATGACAGTCCATCATTACTTTAAGACATGAAGGTCAGTCAATACGGAACATTTCAAGAACTTTTAAAGTTTCTTTAAGTGCAGTCGCAAAAACCATCAAGTGCTATGATGAAACTGGCTCTCATGAGGACCGCCACAGGAATGGAAGACCCGGAGTTACCTCTGCTGCAGAGGATAAGTTCATTGGAGTTACCAGCCTCAGAAATTGAAGCCCAAATAAATGCTTCACAGAGTTCAAGTAACAGACACATCTCAACATCAACTGATCAGAGGAGACTGTGTGAATCAGGCCTTCATGGTCGAGTTGCTGTAAAGAAACCACTACTAAAGGACACCAATAAGAAGAAGAGACTTGCTAGGCCAAGAAACACGAGCAATGGACATTAGACCGGTGGAAATGTGTCCTTTGGGCTGGAGTCCAAATTTGAGATTTTTGCTTCCAACTGCCGTATCTTTGTGAGATGCGGTGTGAGTGAACGGACGATCTCCGCATGTGTATTTCCCACCGTAAAGCATGGAGGAGGAGATGATATGGTGTGGGGGCGCTTTGCTGGTGACACTGTATGTGATTTATTTAGAATTCAAGGCACACTTAACCAGCAAGGCTACCACAGCATTCTGCAGCGATATGCCATCCCATCTGGTTTGGGCTTAGTGGGACTATCATTTGTTTTTCAACATGTCAATGTTCCTCCACGCTGTGTAAGGGCTATTTTACCAAGAAGGAGAGTGATGGAATGCTGTATCAGATGACCTGGCCTCCACAATCCCCCGACCTCAACCCTATTGGCCAACGTGCAATCACTGGAGAATAAACTGGATGAGCTCAGTTCGAGACTATCCTACCAACGGGACATTAAAAACGGTAATATCTTATGTTTCACCGAGTCGTGGCTGAATGACGACACGGATAATATACAGTTGGCTGGTTTTCCGGGCAACGGCAAGACAGAACAGCTACGTCCGGTAAGATGAGGGGTGGGGGTGTGTGTCTATTTGTCAATAACAGCTGGTGCACGACATCTAAAATTAAGGTAATGTCGAGGTATTGCTTGCCTGAGGTAGAGTACCTCATGATAAGCTGTAGACCTCACTATCTACCAAGAGAGTTTTCATCTATATTTTTCGTAGCCGTCTATTTACCACAACAAACCGACGCTGGCACTAAGACCGCACTCAATGAGCTGTATGAGGCCATAAGCAAACAAGAAAATGCTCATCCAGAAGTGGTGCTCCTTGTGGCCAGGGACTTTAATGCAGGCAAACTTAAATCGGTTTTACCTCATTTCTACCAGCATGTCACATGTGCAACCAGAGGGGAAAAAAACTCTAGACCACTTTTACTCCACACACAGAGACGCGTACAAAGCTCTCCCTCGCCCTTTGGAAAATAATTATATCCTCCTGATTCCTCCTTACAAGCAAAAAATTAAGCAAGAAGTACCAGTGACTCGCTCAATACGGAAGTGGTCAGATGACGCGGATGCTACACTACATGACTGTTTTGCTAGCACAGACCGGAATATGTTCCGGGATTCATCCAATGGCATTGAGGAGTATACCACCATAGTCACCGGCTTCATGAATAAGTGCATTGATGACGTCATCCCCACAGTGACAGTACGTACATATCCCAACCAGAAGCCATGGATTACAGGCAACATCCGCACTGAGCTAAAGGCTAGAGCTGCCACTTTCAAGCAGCGGGACACTAATCCGGACACTTATAAGAAATCTCGCTATGCCCTCAGACGAACCATCAAACAGGCAAAGCGTCAATACAGGACTAAGATTGAAACCTACTACACCGGCTCTGACGATCGTCGGATGTGGCAGGGCTTACAAACTATTACGGACTACAAAAGGGAAACCCAGCCGCGAGCTGCCCAGTGACGCGAGCCTACCAGATGGGCTAAATGCTTTTTATGCTCGAATCGAGGCAAGCAACACTGGAGCATGCATGAGAGCACCAGCTGTTCCAGACGACTGTGTGATCACGCTCTCCGTAGCCGATGTGAGCAAGACCTTTAAACAGGTCAACATTCACAAGGCCTTGGGGCCAGACGGATTACCAGGACGTGTACTCAGAGCATGCGTGGACCAACTGGCAAGTGTCTTCACTGACATTTTCAACCTCTCCCTGACCGAGTCTGTAATACCTACATGTTTCAAGCAGACCACCATAGTCCCTGTGCCCAAGAAAGTGATGGTAACCTGCCTAAATGACTACCGCCCCGTAGCACTCACGTTGGTAGCCATGAAATGCTTTGAAAGGCTGGTCATGGCTCACATCAACACCATCATCCCAGAAACCCTAGACCCACTCCAATTCACATCCTGCCCCAACAGATCCACAGATGACGCAATCTCAATCACACTCCACACTGCCCTTTCCCACCTGGACAAAAGGAACACCTATGTGAGAATGCTGTTCATTGACTACAGCTCAGCGCTCAACACCATAGTGCCGACACAGCTCATCACTAAGCTAAGGACCCTGGGACTAAACACCTCCCTCTGCAACTGGATCCTGGACTTCCTGACGGGCCGCCCCCAGGTGGTAAGGGTAGGCAACAACACATCTGCCATGCTGATCCTCAACACGGGGCCCCTCAGGGGTGCGTGCTTAGTCCCCTCATGTACTTCCTGTTCACCCACAACTGCGTGGCCAAGTATGACTCCAACACCATCATTAAGTTTGCTGACGACACAACGGTGGTAGGACTGATCACACCCCCATTCACATCGACGGGGCTGTAGTGGAGCGGGTCGAGAGTTTCAAGTTCCTTGGTGTCCACATCACCAACAAACTATCATGGTCCAAACACACCAAGAAAGTTGTGAAGAGGGCACGACAACGCCCTTTCCCCCTCAAGATAATAAAAAAGATTTGGCATGGGTCCTCAGATCCTCAAAATTTTATACAGCTGCACCATCGAGAGCATCCTGACCGGTTGCATCACCGCCTGGTTTGGCAACTGCTCGGCATCCGACTGTAAGGCGCTACAGAGGGTAGTGCATACAGCCCAGTACATCACTGGGGCCAAGCTTCCTGCCATCCAGGACCTATATACTAGGCGGTATATCAAAGACTACAGTCACCCAAGTCATAGAGTGTTCTCTTTGCTACCACACGGCAAGCAGTACCGGAGCGCCAAGTCTAGGTCCAAAAGGCTCCTTAACAGCTTCTATCCCCAAGCCATAAGACTGCTGAACAATTAATCAAATGGCCACCCAGACTATTTTCATTGACACCCTCCCCCCTTTGTTTTCACACTGCTTCTACTCACTGCTTATTATGTATGCATAGTCCCTTTACCCCTACCTAGATTTAGATTTTTGTCATTTAGCAGACACTCTTATCCAGAGTGACTACTGTACATGTACAAATTACCTAAACTAACATGTACCCCCGCATATTGACTCGGTACCGGTACCCCCTGTATATAGCCTCATTATTGTTATTTTATTGTGTTACTTTTTTATTTTATTTTATTTAGTAAATATTTTCTTAACTCAACTTTCTTTAAACTGCATTGTTGTTTAAGGGCTTGTAAGTAAGCATTTCACTGTAAGGTCTACACCTGTTGTATTAGGAGCATTTGACAAATAACATTTGATTTGATTTGAGTCCATAGCGTTCTATATCTACCGGCGAGTGATGAAGTTTACACTTGTATGCAATTTACAACTAAATGTTTGCCATCAGATATCTTATAATGGCTTTCTGTCAGAAGTCAAAGAGCTCTGGATGAGTAATTTGTATAGTTGCCATTTTTTCCCTGTGCTTCCTACTAGCGTTTTTTCTTCTCCTCAGTTCTTCTCCCATCTGCTCTGTGTACACATGCTACTCTTCCTTCAGAAAAGGATGCATCACAATTTTGTTCATTTGCACAATTTCTCTCGTTCACTTTCGCTTGTAAATGTCCACACTCACCGGAAATGACATTTCGGTAGCTACTAGCTATGCTTGTATAATTTATGAGTTGGATTTGCCCGTCTTTGCAATTAGTTAATGTTTGTTTTCGCTCATTAGTATTTAGCTAACAGTGTCTATGTTATTTCGCTATTTGTTTGTGCTAATTTTGTTAGCATTCTGGCAGTAATAGAGGCCTAATTTGTTTTTCTCTCGCGTTTTTAGCGCCTCCTTGTGTGCCAATGCCGGTAATACCGTAAATACTGGGACGAGAGAAGGACGGAATGACGACATAAAAATATGGATACCGCCCAAGCCCACTGTGATCCCCCTGTCTCCCTCTCCCTCCCTCCATGGGTCTCTAATCCCCCATTCTTCATTTTGGTACCCTGTTGGAGCGAGGGATAATGTTATATTTTAAAGCCGCCATCCCGGGGGGTATTATTCAACATTAAATTATGAGGACTGACCGACGACCGCCATCCAATAATCAGGCATGGAGGAGAACCAACGGCAGCCGCCCACTATGCTTCAAACAGCCCAACTATACTTTAAGAGAAACCCTTAAAACAGACACACAACAACAGCACAGCAGAATCAGGGAGTAGACTAGCATGGTCCCAGATCTGTATGTGACAGATAGATAGCCAGAGGAGTTGGCTAATGTGAATGTGTACAGACACACTCACACACACACACACACACACACACACACACACACACACACACACACACACACACACACACACACACACACAGAGAGAAACTCTCTCACAGTAAGGGAAGAAGAGTTAAAAGGGAGGGAGAGTTAGGTGAGGTCACGTATTGACTCTCTTTGTGGAGCGCCAGTCATTGATTGAAGTCAGCAAGAGTCATTGATTAGATGACAAATTAAGTTAACGTACTTCTCCTAGATCTCCCAACCCCCCTCCAGATGACAGCTCTCCCTGGTTGCTTCCCAAATGGCACCCTATTCCATATATAGTGCCAGTGGCGGCTCCTGAAAAAATTCTCAGGGGGGGCAATTTTTCTGATGATTTAGGTGACCTACACACATTTTAAAAAAGATATGTCCAGCAACAACATGAAGACAGGGGCAGCATATAAGTCAATACCAGAAGCATTTATTGACTGATCTCAAAAGTGTTGGCTTACAAAAGCAAAATAAGTTATCACAGTAAAAATAATCAAGGGTGTTCTTTCACATTCCTCAACACTGCATAAACAATATGCATTTCCATAAAACACCTCATCTAATTGTGCCACAAAGTTGACAAGTCCAAGAAAAATACCAGGGTTGGTGGAGCCCTCAGTTTCATCTTTGCCTCGCAAAGCTAACTCAAACACTCCGCAAAAACTTCACACACTGGATTAGCCGGCTGAGGATGTGGCGGTTCTTGCTAACCTCATCGTTGTGGTGGCGGACAGCTAGCCTGTATCCCTCATCCAGTTGAGTGGCAATGTTCACTCTCCCCAAAGCAGACAATCTCAAACAGCTATCCATGTGGGTCTTTGACAGCTCATGTTTCTTAATCTTTTCTGAAAGATGGTGCATGTCCGTTACACCAGTCGCTGTCCAAGCGGTGCTGTCTGCCGTGCCGCCTTCAGGGTGAAAGAGTAAGCAGGGGTAGCAGAAGACTGCATTAGCTACATCGCAGCCTGCTAGCCAGGTTTTTCATTCGTACCAATTTTTGGAAAATCCTCAGGTGTAGGACTTTCTCCCTTTAGTAGAAACCTGTTGAATTATTAAATTTGGTCTGGGAGGTCCTAATTGTTTCGTTGCCAATTTATCTTGATTTGTTCGCCGACAAAAAGGAACTTCTTTCAAAGAGACAATCGAGTTGCACTGAACGCTAGCCATCTTGACAGTAGTACGTGAATTGATTGACGCTGCTACCCGCTCTTTTCTTAGTTACGTTCATGGTTATGTTACGTATGACGAAAGCGCGTAAGTGCAAGCCCTCCCGGAACCCATAGAGATTGTATTGAAAGCTCTGATATTTGAAAAAAAAAGATTTTACATGAGAGTCTATGAGAGACTTCTGGGGCGATTTTCAACCTGACTGAAATCGCCCCAAAAGGGGCGGGGCCATTTGAAGCACGACTTTAGCCTGATTGGACATTTAGTGGCAGATCAGACGTCTAGATTAGAACACTGATATAATTGATTAGAAAAAAAATCCCTTCCTTTTCCCGTTTGGCAGTGCGTCGCCCATATTGCCCTAATGAACACACCGCCCCTGTATAGTGCACTACTTTTGACCAGGGCCCATGTTACTACATAGGGAAAAGAGATGCAGCCCCTCTCTCCTCCACATCTCCTACGGTAGTTCTCCTATAACTTAGTTCCAGCCCCCCTCTACAAGATACCTCTCCCTTCTCTAGTCTCCACATCTCCTGACTGACAGCCTGAGCACTGGATAGGAATGTCAAGTCAGGTGTAGACTAGGGAGACCTAAGTACGTTTAGGAGGTTAGGAAACTAAACACAAAGAAAGAGAAGGGCATGAGAGAGAAAATGCATGCTAAAAATGTATTAGAAGAGAGAAGAGAGGGGGGAAAGAAAAAAGTAAGAAAGAGATGAGAGGGAGAGGAAGAGAGAGGGGGGATAAGAGAGAGGGAGATAAGAGAGAGGGGGATAAGAGAGAGGAGGATAAGAGAGAGAGGGGGATAAGAGAGAGAGGGGGATAAGAGAGAGGGGGATAAGAGAGAGGGGGATGAGAGAGAAGGGGATAAGAGAGAGGGGGATAAGAGAGAGAGGGGATAAGAGAGAGGGGATAAGAGAGAGGGGGATAAGAGAGAGGGAGATAAGAGAGAGGGAGATAAGAGAGAGAGGGATAATAGAGAGGGGGGATAAGAGAGAGGGGATAAGAGAGAGGGAGACAAGAGAGAGGGAGATAAGAGAGAGGGAGATAAGAGAGAGGGAGATAAGAGAGAGGGAGATAAGAGAGAGAGGGGGATAAGAGAGAGGGGGATAATAGAGAGGGAGATAAGAGAGAGGGAGATAAGACAGAGAGGGGGATAAGAGAGAGGGGGATATAAGAGAGATGGAGAATAGAGATGGTGAGAGACAACTGGAGACAATAGGGAAGCTTTTAACCTTTGCCAAAGAAGAAAATTGCTCTGGCAGACACACACACACTGTGTCCATCAGTGGCGTTAGTCTGTGATTTCCCCTGCTCCCCGGGCCAGTCTCTGTAGTCTAGTGTAGTGTAGTGGGGGGCAGCTGTTGGGTACCCTGCTTAACAATTGCCTAATTTACCTCCCAGCTTGATCTCTACCCAACACAGGTGCTGTCTTGGCACCGTAGCACTGTTACCATGGAGATACACTCAGGTGGGATGCCATGTCCAAGTTACCCAGCCTGCTCTGATCCAGGGATGCCCAGATCATCATCATTAACTAACATAAAAAGACGGCCAAACCAGTCACAGCTGTATGGGATTGATGGTACACGCAGGATAAATATGGACATGAGTGCCCCCTAGTGGTTTGAAAGCACAACTGCAGTGCCGACTGAGGAATACATCCAATAACATCTCCTTTCTCCTGAAGTGTGCATTTGTTCAATACTTAAATCTAAAAGCATTGGATTGTTGAAGGTATGGGATAGTGGGAATTTGCACCATATTTCGTATTCCAGTCATGTCCTTTCAAATCAGTAAAGGGAACTTAGTGAACAAGTGCATACTTTAGGAGGAAGGAGAGATAATTGGGACATAGCGACTGAACTACTATGCACCTGACATATAACACCGACAACACAGAACACCTTACTCAGCAGAATCTACAGTAATGAGCTTTTGTGTTAGTAGCCCTTAGAGTTTCCCTTGGCCCATGTCATCACTAAGTCTTTTGGTGTGTGTGTGTGTGTGTTGTGTGTATAGACAGACAGATAATCCCCCTGTACAAAGTTGGTGATCTTTCACCAATCTAACAGTTACTTCACATCTCTCCCAGGCCCTGTCAACCAGTGGTGTAGTGCTATTTCTTTAGGTGAGGGAGCGCCCAAAAAAATGCAAATGACGTCATAATTTCCTCAAAGTTTGTACCGACAGATGTAGTCAATTGAATAGCCTGTCATTATAGAATTAGCATAAAATGCATCCTCCAATTGCAACGTCTGCCTATACATATTGTCTCATGAAAAAAAAAAAAAAAAGTAACACCCTCAAACACCAAGTTAGGCTACCTCATTTCAAAATAGGCCATCATCACTGTCAATCGTGAATGATAATTCTTCACGTTTCACAGGTGAAATGTCCAAACTGCATCTCCATGCCAATCAATTGATTGAACTCAATCATTTTCATGTGAATATGCATTTATATTCTGGAATTACTGTTTTGTGAGTGAATTAGAGCAGATGGTGTTAACAAACTATTAGCCTTTCTTGTATTTTGTTTCAATCAAAGCATATATCCTGCCTCCTGGTGCGCTCTGAGTTTTGCTGCATACATTTTGTTGTTGTTGACTATTCAGCTTCAGCTAACCATCCTAAAATCTCATTAGAAATTAGGAGGTTTTTTTGGTGTAACAGTTACGTTATAGGCCTATAATGCAATGCTATTATATTCGGTTCTGTTAGGTAAAATGCTAATTAATCATTATTTGATCTTGCAAGACCTTGATTCAGCTTTGATCTAACTTTACTAAATGAGCACCAAGTTATATTATTATTGTTATTACAAATATAAGATTAAGTGATGAGTATGACTATTAGGCTTAGGAAACAGATCTTGATGAGATGTCATTTTAAGCGATTGGAGTACCCTTACCTACCTCTAGGCTGATATACATATTTATTAGGTTTGTAATTCTATCGTTTTTCATGGAATTTTAGTGGTAATTAAATATAATTTATTTCGAATTTATCCAAATTAATTTTCCAGAAATAGTTTTACAAACTCCTTGTATTGTCAAATTGAAAAAAGTGAGGGAGTGCCGCTCCTCCGCACTCCAGCAGCACTACACCCCTGCTTTCAACACACATTATGGTCCACAAGTGTGTGTATGTTCTATGTGTGTGTCAGTGGAGGCTGGTGGGAGGAGCTATAGGAGGATGGGCTCATTGTAATGGCTGGAATGGAATAAATGGAACGGTATCAACCATATGGATACCACGTTTGACTCCATTCCATTTATTCCATTCCAGCCATTACAATGAGTCCATCCTCCTATAGCTCCTCCCACCAGCCTCCACTGGTGTGTGTGTATTGCATGTTTATATGTGTGCACCAGTCCCCCATTGGCACCTGCGCTGAGGCAACTTTGCGAAAGATATCACAATGTAACAGATGATGATAAGATGAAATTGCTGTTGTAAACCCCATGGCCCTCTATGTAGACTGCTGAGGTAGCAGCCAGACTGATTGGTGATAGGCTGCATCATGACCTTATGGGTGCTTTATTAACTCACATGTCACTTAATGTAATGCTTTGTGACAGTCGCTGCACTGTAAAAACAAAAATCATGTCGTTTTTACGGTAACTTACTGGGAGCAATTTACCTGTAAGTTACTGTACAAAAAAAGTATAGTATGTTACTGTAAATTCCCCAAAAAACGTTGGTTTAACACTAAGAGGACATTAGAATAACATTTATAGTAATGTACTGTTAAACCAAAGTTTCTTCGGAATTTACGGTAACATACTGTACCTTTTTTGACAGTAAATTCCAGGTAAATGGCTGCCAGTAAGTTGCCGTAAAAACAACCGTTTATGTTTTTTATTTTTTACAGTGCAGCGACTACAACAAAGCATTACCAAAGTGACATGTGAGTTAATAAAGCACTCATAAGGTCATGATGCAGCTAATCACCCAACAGTCTGGCTGCTACCTCAGCAGTCTACCCAGACTTGTTTTTTACAGTGTGGAGAACCACCTTCTGCCAGGGATCTCCCCGTATGTCCTTACACACACACACACACACACACACACACACACACACACACACACACACACACACACACACACACACACACACACACACACACACACACACACACACACACACACACACACACACACACACACACACACACACACACACACACACACACACACACACACACACACACACAAACATTAGCCTGTGGGTTATGGAAGGGAGAGAGGGAGACACACACACACTGTCTGGCACACACCACACCACTGAACTCGTCTCATTCCAAATATAATTGTTTCTGTAAACAAGAAAACTGAAAGGTGAAAATGCTATAGCATATTCTGTGGAACTGAAATAAAATAAGACCTTACATTTTTACAGTATACAGACATACTGTGTGGTTGAACTATTCAAAATGCAATGCAATGAACACTAAACATATGATTACAATGTCCACACATGTTTTATGGTGTTATACACAAGCAGCTTTGTTTTTCATTCAACACATAGGGAAACCACCTGACATTTGTAAGTGTAAGAGAATTTGAATGTTTTCAAATGTGCTGCCAGCATACTGGATAAAAACGTCTGCTAGACACACATTTAGTGGCACTAACATACACCAACCACTAGAGGGAAGAGACATGCCATTATTAACTGGAAACAAGCCGAAAGGGCTTGGTCTTGGACCATCTTTAAAGCTACAAATCGAAAAAAAATCTTCTCATATTCAGATTTAATATGAAATCAAAACAATAAACTGATCCATCAAAATAAAATACATATTATTGTTGCATTAATAACATCATAGTGATTATGGATTGCAGCCACACCTGGTACAATCTCTATCTTAAAGATGTTACATGTGGTTCTGAGGGGAATGGTAGCAGATGGAATATTTCACCAACAGACCTGACACATAGACCATCCATGCTCTGGACCAAAAACACGTGCAGCCACTAACTCTAACCACATTGCATGGTACAGTATATTACTCATACTTGTTTTTGTGTAGATACCCCAGACAGTACAATGATAATTTGTGTGCTTATAGAAAATGAGTGTTACAAAGAAATACTGGGTATGTCCCAAATTCCCTATACAGTGCACTACTTTTGACCAGGACCCATAGTGCACTACAAAGGGAATAGGGTGCCATTAGGGACGTACAACTATCAGCAGTAATGAGGCTACTTGTTCCACCAATCATCAAGACCATGTTGTGAAGATCCTGAGATTGTTACTGGTGCTTGAGACAGAGCAGAGTGTCACCACGACTACCCATAATGGCCACTTGAGGAGGCAATGGGGTGAAAAATCCTGTTTCTGCCTTCTCCTTAACTCTGTGATGTGACATGTTCAAAACCTTTCTGTGGAGATGTGTCTAACCTGAGTAAGAATGAGTGTGAGTGTGAGTGCGAGAGAGAGAGAGAGAGAGAGAGACAGAGAGAGAGAGAGAGAGAGAGAGAGAGAGAGAGAGAGAGAGAGAGAGAGAGAGAGAGAGAGAGAGAGAGAGAGAGAGAAATCAGTGTGAGACTGAAAGACAGAACTGCACAAAAAGCTCCCTGCACAACATCTGCTGTGGTCTAAAATACTCTACAACCATGTCCATACACTCCTGGACACACACAGCATTGACTGTCTATAGGCCTTTGGACTGTTTGTCTGGTCTGGTCTGGGTAGCAGACTTAAGCCAACCACAGCTAGACGGACATGTTCCAGCGCCTAGATTTATAACGTGCCATCAATCACGGCTGAGTTTCTGAAACGTAGCTGAATGCTGGCCAAGCTTCACACTCCTTCTATTCAAATGTATTGGCAGGGTGTGGACTCAACATATTCAATGATAACAGATGCACTGAAGCGCTCATGAACTCCTCTATTATTCAACTCTGATAGCTTTCCATATGCAACAACACCCTTGCAAATAACAGCTTTGTGTCACTGTCTATTCACTGGGTCTGCATCCCAAATGGCAACCTATTCTCTATACAGTGCACTACTTTTGTCCAAAGTCTTACGGGCCCTGGTCAGAAGTACTGCACTTAAATAAGGAATAGGCTGCCATTTGGGACACAACCAACATCAACACACATGGTGCTCAGCTTCTCCCTGGTTCCCATGGTGACTGAGCCATAAAGGTTTGTTGATTGTTTCACTCAAGGTTCGCTAAATTATTCTTAAAAGGATTCTTTCATAATATGACACCGTCTGTCTGCTACAGTGTTTGGAAATTAGTCCTGATTGTTTGAGCACAAAGAGCACAAGATTGGGTCTGATAATCCTTAGCAAACCCACAGCGCTGAATCCTACAGTACCGATATGAAATACACAGAGAGTGGACATGAACACGTGGAGATTACTCCACTACTAGCTTTGCCAATTAACAACTATTAAGATCAAATTCAACCCCATGCATTTCCTCTATAGCTGGGAAATAAATGGCTGACCAACTGCAGCTTCACATAGTACATAGCCATGACAACCATTACTCCTGATTAAATCAATATAATGATCATATATGACAGTGCCCCAAATGGCACCCTATTCCCTATATTGTGCACTACTTTTGACCAGAGCCCTATGGCCCGTGGTCAAAAGAATTGCACTATATAAGAAATTGAGTGCCATTTGGGACACAAGCCTAAAATAACTAGAAGGAAGTCTCTCTGCAGGTCTGTTAGCCTGTTTTGGGCCCTGGCTGGGCTCTGGGCTGCTTCGGCTGGCATACTGTTTCTATTAAAGGTAGAGAGAGAGAGAGAGAGAGAGAGAGAGAGAGAGAGAGAGAGAGAGAGAGAGAGAGAGAGACAGAGAGAGAGAGAGAGAGAGAGAGAGAGAGAGAGAGAGGAGAGAGAGAGAGAGAGACAGAGAGAGAGAGAGAGACAGAGAGAGAGAGACAGAGAGTGAGAGAGAGAGAGAGAGAGAGAGAGACAGAGAGTGAGAGAGACAGAGAGAGAGAGAGACAGAAAGAGAGAGGGGTGAAGATAAGCATATACTGGAACAAATGAGGTCATTAACCCACTCCCTGCCCAGAGAGAGAGGGAGAGAGAGAGAGAGAGAGAGAGACAGAGGTGGGGGTAAGAGGGAGAGAGAGAGATGTAGAAAGAGAGAGAGAAAGAAAGACAAAGAGAGAGAGGAGAGATGTGGTGGGAGAGAAAGAAGGAGAGATGGGGGAGAGTTAACAGTTTAGGCATATGAGGTGTAGTCAGTGTAGGAATGGGGGGATAGAGGGATAGACAGAGCAGATAGAAAGAGGAGAGGAAAGAGGAGAGCGGGTCTTTCACAACGATTAACAATGGAAACATGATTCCAGTTATAGGAGTTCAAAAGCCTTATGTGAGGACTATAACATGACATGGGTGTTTTACCACGCTCGTATAACACAAGAGAACACACACACATAGTGTACAGACCATGAGACCACATCATGGGGCAAGCCATATTAACACACCTACAGGCCAACCAACAAACTGAGTGTGTCAGCACACACTGACTGTCTTCTAAATATATTATGACAAATTGAAGGGTCAAGTCATGTTAAATGTCCTCAAGTCCATGTGACATAATAGCTGAATGGATGGTACTGTTACTGCTGCACCACAGTCACAAGCTGACCCTACAAACACACTCCTGAGTATCTAAACTGCTACAGATGTCTGTCAAGGGAGTGTGCCTATCCTGAACTACCCTCCTTTACAGACCTACTCTAGTCAGGAATACCTACTGTATGACAAATGCAAATCAACCACTGTTGAATATAAAGACAGCCTTTAACCAGCCTATCCCCTCCTATTTTACCCCAGGGACAGACAACCCTGTTAGGTTGGATTGAGTCTCTTCCTGCCTCTCTTAAACAGTGGCCTTCCCTGGTGCATAGCATGGGCTATGTTCCAGGCAGCATGACGGGGCTATGTTCCAGGCAGCATGACGGGGCTATGTTCCAGGCAGCATGACATGGCTATGTTCCAGGCAGCATGACGGGGCTATGTTCCAGGCAGCATGACGGGGCTATGTTCCAGGCAGCATGACGGGGCTATGTTCCAGGCAGCATGACTATATTGTACTTAAGTCTCCGCGAACGCACACGCTTACGCACACGCACAGACGCAGACATGCGCATTCTGTCTTGCTGTATCACCGCCTGGTACGGCAACTGCACCATCCGCAACTGCAAGGCTCTCCAGAGTGTGGTTCAGTCAGCACAACACATCATCGGGTTCACACTGCCTGCCTTCCAGGACATCTACAGAACCCGGTGTCACAGGAAGGACAAGAAGATCATCAAGGACCTCAGCCACCCGAGCAACGGCCTGTTCACACTGCTACCATCTAGAAGGTGGAGACAGTACAGGTGCATCAAAGCTGGGACTGAGAGACTGAAAAACAGCTTCTATCTCCAGGCCATCAGACTGTTAAACAGTCACCACTAGCCGGCCTCCACCCAGTACCCTGCCCTGAACTTAGTCACTGTTACTAGCTGGCTACCACCTGGTACTCTACCCTGAACCTTAGAGACTGCTGCCCTATGTACATAGTAATTTAACACTGGTCACTTTAATAACATTCATATACTGTTTTACACTACCGTTCAAAAGTTTGGGGTCATTTAGAAATGTCCTTGTTTTCCATGAAAACATACATGAAATGAGTTTGAATAGGAAATATAGCAAAATGATTAGGACATGTAGTCATTGACAAGGTTAGAAATAATGATTTTTAATTGAAATAATAATTGTGTCCTTCAAACTTTGCTTTCATCAAATAATCCTCCATTTGCAGCAATTACAGCCTTGCAGACTTTTGGCATTCTAGTTGTCAATGTGTTGAGGTAATCTGAAGAGATTTCACCCCATGCTTCCTGAAGCACCTCCCACAAGTTGGATTGGCTTGATGGGCACTTCTTACGTACCATACAGTCAAGCTGCTCCCACAACAGCTCAATAGGGTTGAGATCCGGTGACTGTGTTGGCCACTCCATTATAGACAGAATACCAGCTGACTGCTTCTTCCCCAAATAGTTATTGCATAGTTTGGAGCTGTGCTTTGGGTGATTGTCCTGTTGTAGGAGGAAATTGGCTCCAATCAAGTGCCGTCCACAGGGTATGGCATGGCGTTGCAAAATGGAGTGATAGCCTTCCTTCAAGATCCCTTTTACCCTGTACAAATCTCCCACTTTACCAACACCAAAGCACCCCCAGACCATCACATTGCCTCCACCATGCTTGACAGATGGCATCAAGCACTCCTCCAGCATCTTTTCATTTGGTCTGCATCTCACAAATGTTCTTCTTTGTGATCCGAACACCTCAAACTTTCGATTTGTCTGTCTATAACACTTCTTCCAAATCTTCCTCTGTCCAGTGTCTGTGTTCTTTTGCCCATCTTAATCTTTTTATTTTTATTGGCCAGTCTGAGATATGTATTTTCTTTGCAACTCTGCCTAGACCAGGGGTGTCAAACTCATTTTAGCTCAGGGGCCACATGGAGGAAAATCTATTCCCAAGTGGGCCGGACCGGAAAAATCATGGTATATATAACTTAAAAACAACAACTTCAGATTGTTTTCTTTGTTTTAATACGATCAACATACAACATAAAGCTGGAGCCTGAGGACAGTGTGTCCAAAATAGTACAAGCACAACATCACTATTAATCATAAAACACATCAAGTTTATTTGAAAATTCTAAAGAAAAAGAACACACAAACACACAATGCCTCAGTGATTAACAGAACTGCTTCACAGATCACAGAACTATATCAGGGTGTCATTTCTCAGGCAGAAATGTAGATAAAAAATAATGAAATCCTGTTCCCCAAACAAGTGCAAGAACCACAGAGTCAAGAATAGGTTAAATATACAAATAAAATAAAATCAATTAAAAACAATAGCACATCAACATAAAAACATATAAACATAAAGCTGGAGCCTGAGGACAGTGTCCAAAAGCACAACATCACTATTAATCATAAAACACCTCAAGTTATTTGAAAGTTCTGAGGACAAAGAACACACAAACACACAATGCCTCAGTGATTCACAGAAGTATATCACAGATCACATAACTATATCAGGGTGTCATTTCTCAGGCAGAAATGTAGATAAAAATAATGAAATCCTGTTCCCCAAACAAGTGCAAGAACCACAGAGTCAAGAATAGGTTAAATATACAAATAAAATAAAATCAATTAAAAACAATAGCACATCAACATAAAAACATATAAACATAAATCTGAAAGCGTTGCTCAAACTCCCGTAACAGTCTGAACCGCTTCATGTCTGCCACATGTTGGGTCGCGCACACATTTTTCAGACAGGGGAAGTGAGCTGCATTACCACCGGCAAGTTGCGTCTCCCACAATGACAGCTTCAACTTGAAAGAACGTATGCTGTCATAATACTGCGTGACAACTTTGTTGCGCCCTTGCAGCTGTTTGTTCAAGTTATTCAGGTGCTCTGTAACATCCACCATAAATGCAAGGTCCGGCATCCATTCTGCGGAATGAAATTCTAACACTGGTTTGCCCTTTTCTTCCATGAACTGTTCAATTTCTTCTCGTAAATCAAAGAAACGCCTCAGCACAGCACCTCGGCTTAACCATCTTACCTCAGTGTGGTATGGCAGGCCATAGATGTGGTCTTTCTCTCTGAGAAGGCTGTCAAACTGACGGTGATTCAGGCTTCTGGATCGGATGAAATTAACAGTTTGGATGACCACCTTCATGACGTTATCCATCTTTAATGACTTGCAACACAAAGCCTCCTGGTGCAAAATACAGTGAAAAGTCAAAGAATCACGTCCTCCATTTGCAGATTGCACTTTCTCTCTGAACTTTGTCACAACGCCTGCTTTTTTCCCGATCATTGAGGGCGCACCATCTGTAGCCAGGCTGACAGCGCGGGACCAGTCCACTCCGACCCTGTCCAGCGCGCCCGACGAGTGCGGTAAAAATATCAGCTGCTGTCGTTGTATCTGTCATCGGCACCAACTCCACGAACTCCTCGGTGACGGTCAATGTGTCATCAACTCCGCGGATGAAAAAATGGCCAGTTGTGCAACATCTGTAATGTCCGTGCGTTTCATCAATTGCAACCGAAAACGCAATAAATGACTTTACTTTTTGCTTCAACTGGCTGTCCAAATCCACTGAAAGATCGGAAATCCTGTCTGCAACTGTGTTTCTTGTCAGGCTCATATTTGCAAAAGCCTGCCGCTTTTCAGGGCACACAATCTCCGCTGCCTTCATCATGCATGTTTTTACAAATTCACCCTCACTAAATGGTTTTGAAGCCACTGCGATTTCATTAGCAATGAGGTAGCTAGCTTTCACTGCAGCGTCACTGATGTCTCGGCTGTGAGTAAACACAGACTGCTGTTTCTTCAGACCCGCCAACAGTTCATTCACGTTCTCTCATCTCCGCTGTCCTTGAAAGTTGTCATATTTGTCGGCATGAAGACTCACATAGTGGCGACGAAGGTTATATTCTTTCAGCACTGCAACATGCTCTGAACACACCAAACATACAGCTTTCCCATTCAATTCCGTGATTAAATAGGATGACCATTTTTCTTGGAACACTCTGCACTCTCCACTTTTCTCTTTTTTGACAGAGACATATTGGGGCAATGAGGGTGCCAAAGCACATAATGTTAAAAGTAGAAGCCGTAATAAATATCGCGGGCAAAACAAAGTAGCTCATTGGCTGCACGTGCTTGACCTGCTCTGCCCCGGTATAAACAGTTTGCTTGCTTAACACAATTGCTATTGCGCCATCCAGTGGACGCAATTGGAACAGCAGTTTATTTTATTGAAAAATTGCAGCGCATTTTTATACCACAAAAAATTTTTTTTTTTTTTTTTTCAAAATCATCTCGCGGGCCGGATTAAACCCGTTTGCGGGCCTGATCCGGCCCGCGGGCCGTACGTTTGACACCCCTGGCCTAGACGGTCAGCATCCCGGAATCGCCTCTTCACTGTTGACGTTGAGACTGGTGTTTTGCGGGTAGTATTTAATGAAGCTGTCAGTTGAGGACCCATGAGGTGTCTGTTTCTCAAACTAGACACTCTAATGTATTTGTCCTCTTGCTCAGTTGTGCACTGGGGCCTCCCACTCCTCTTTCTATTTTGGTTAGAGCCAGTTTGCGCTGTTCTGTGAAGGGAGTAGTACACAGCGTTGTACGAGATCTTCAGTTTCTTGGCAATTTCTCGCATGGAATAGCCTTCATTTCTCAGAACAAGAATAGACTGACGAGTTTCAGAACAATGTTCTTTGAGCCTGTAATCGAACCCACAACTGCTGATGCTCCAGATACTCAACTAGTCTCAAGAAGGCCAGTTTTATTGCTTCTTTAATAAGCACAACAGTTTTCAGCTGTGCTGACATAATTGCAAAAGGGTTTTCTAATGATCAATTAGCCTTTTAAAATGATAAACTTGAAACACAATGTGCCATTGGAACACAGGACTGATGGTTGCTGATAATGGGCCTCTGTACGCCTATGTAGATATTCCATTACAACAGCCATTTACAACATTAACAATGTCTACACTGTATTTCTGATCAATTTGATGTTATTTTAATGGACAGAAAAATTGCTTTTCTTTTGAAAACAAGGACATTTCTAAGTGACCCCACATTTTTGAACGGTAGTGCATATATTTATATTCCGGATTCTGACATTGCTCGTTCTGATACGTCTTAACTTCTTGTTCGGGGCGGCAGGTAACGTAGTGGTTAAGAGCGTTGTGCCAGTAACCGAAAGGTCGCTGGTTCTAATCCCCGAGCCGACTAGGTGAAAAATCTGTCGATGTGCCCTTGAGCAAGGCACTTAACCCTAATTGCTCCTGTAAGTCGCTCTGGATAAGAGCGTCTGCTAAATGACCAATTTATTTATTTATTTATTGTTCTTTTAAAAAAACGTTTGGATTATGTGTGTATAGTTATTGTATTGCTCGATATTGCTGCATTTTTGGAGCATTGAAAATAAGCATTTCGCTGCATCTGCGATAAAATCTGCAAAACTGTGTACGCGGCCAATAAACGTTGATTTGATTTGACACACATACCCCCACACACACACATACACACACTATGGTGTAGGGGATGCCACTCGATGCTGCGCTCAACTGGCATTAGTTTCCTGCTTGTACTACAATCACACTTCCTGTGAAAGCTGTAGAAGCTAACGTCGGGAGCACAGACTGGAAAAATAACCAGAACTAGGTCTGAAATGGCAGCCTATTCTCTATATAGTGCACTACTTTTAACCAGAGCCCTGGTCAAGTAGTTCACTAAATAGGGATTGGGGTGCCATTTGGGACACAAACCAATTCTGCTATAGGTAAAGAAAGTAGACCCTATAACTGAGCAAAAAGAGGTACACTAAAAAGCATATCTTCATATAGTATAGACAACCTAATATACTCTGTTTGTTCCTACAGTCAAGGCAGAGATGGTTGTGCTCCAAACTGGTTTTGAAGTCAAACCAAACTAGGTTGTGTTAGAAGCGGAAGGAAGCAGGTGTCACGGTTTCGGCCGAGGCTGCTCCTCCTCCTGGTTCGGGCAGGCATCGGCGGTCGTCGTCCCCGGAGTACTAGCTGCCACCGATCTATGTTTCATGTTCGTTTGGTTTGGTCTTGATGTTGTACACCTGTGTCTAGTTAGTCCTCATTAGTGTTCTATTTAAGTCTTGTTGGGTGTGTCTGTGTTTGTGTGTGATTGTTCCTGTCGTATGTTTTGCTTGTCAATTTCCTTATTCGCTCGGTTGAGCTTTACTCCACTGTGTTGGAGCGTTTTACGCACCTGTGTAGTGCGCCTTTTGTTTGTCGCCTACGTGCGTAGTTTCGCCTTCGGGCAAGTTTGTTCTGTTTTCCTTGTTGGATATTCCACTAAAGTCTTTTGGACTATACTTCGGTGTCCTGCGCTTGATTCCACCACTACACCCACCTACAGCATTTATGACAGCAGGCTATACTTTTCTTTTTTTGACTGGACTGACCAGCTCCACAACCCTGTCAGTCAGTCAGTCTGTCTGTCTGTCTGGAGGTTATATAGGCTTTAAACAATGGTTAGCTTTAAACTGCTCATTAATCACTGGCAAGCAGCAACATGTACAGGCTGAGTCCCAAATGGCACCCATTTCCTTATATAGTGCACTACTTTTGACCAGGGCCCATAGGGACTGTCTTTCATTTATGCATGCCAAGATATATAGGATCCTAAATATAACATTACAAGCATAGGAACTGTTTTCATGATCTTAAAACTCAGCAGGGTATACTGTAGTCACAGCCATATATATATATATATTAATTCTATATTTTCCCCCCATTACTAGATCTGACTTTGCTGATAGCTATTTTATTGAGAAATGTTTTACTTACTATGACTGTGATATGTGGTTGTCCCACGTAGCTTCCTTAAGATGAATGCACGAACTGTAAGTCGCTCTGGATAAGAGCATCTGTTAAATGACTGAAATATGTTATGTATATATGGCTCTCTGGGTATAGCAGTGTACTGTACTGTCACTGACGTTAAAGGACAGAGCTACTCATATTGTCGCTACTGCTATTTCCTGTCCATGTTCCAGGGAGTTTGATGGGAATAGACTAGCACGGAACCCAGGGCCTGAATACCAGGTTTATAGGAGAGGGATGAAGACAGAAGCATGGCACCTGGAAAAACCTGCTCATGCATCCAGACCACCGCTCTAACACACACACACACAGGTGCACACAGAGATACACGTACACACACAAACACCTCCACCTCCTATCTGGATGACGAACTGTCCCATAAACAGCAGCACTTCCTACAGGCCGGAGATCAACACACAGCTGTGGTTCACAACATCTAAAGAGACACCACCATCATAACTAGAGGTGGCATGATCTCTCTACCCACTCTGAGTTTGGCTTTCAATCTAGAGTGAACCCACACACGTACGCAACCACACACACACACATACCCACACACGTACGCAACCACACACACACACACACACCTACACATGTACGCAACCACACACACACACATACCTACACACACACACGTACGCAACCACACACACACACACACACACACACACATACCTACACATGTACGCAACCACACACACACACATACCTACACACACACACACACACACGTACGCAACCACACACACACACACACACACCTACACATGTACGCAACCACACACACACACACACATACCTACACACACACACGTACGCAACCACACACACAAACACACACACCTACACATGTATTCAACCACACACACACACACCTACACACACACACACGTACGCAACCACACACACACACACATACCTACACATGTATGCAACCACACACACACATACCTACACACACACACGTACGCAACCACACACACACACACCTACACACACACACACATGTACGCAACCACACACACACATACCTACACATGTATGCAACCACACACACACACATACCTACACGCACACACATGTACGCAACCCCACACACACACACACACACACACACATACCTACACACACACACACGTACGCAACCACACACACACACACACACATACCTACACACACACACACACGTACGCAATCACACACACACATACCTACACACACACACACATGTACGCAACCACACACACACATACCTACACACACACGTACGCAACCACACACACACACACACACACACACACACACACACACACACACACACACGTACGCAACCACACACACACACCTACACACACACACGTACGCAACCACACACACACACACACACACACACACACACACATATGTACGCAACCACACACACACATACCTACACACACACATGTACGCAACCACACACACACACACATACCTACACACACGTACGCAACCACACACACACACATACCTACACACACACGTACGCAACCACACACACACATACCTACACAGACACACGTACGCAACCACACATACACACACACACACACACATACCTACACACACATGTACGCAACCACACACACACACATACCTACACACACACACACACACATGTACGCAACCACACACACACACACACCTACACACACACACACACATGTACGCAACCACATTCACACACATACCTACACACACACATGTACGCAACCACACACACACTGTACCAGCCAGCAGTCAAATAAAGTTTGCCAGAGGAAACTAGGAGAAGTAAATAGTGTCCAACAGCCTTGGACTAATATTTGGCTAGGCTAAAATGTAAATGGAGAATGTGTTTTCTCAAACGTTCCCATCCTATCTCTTACTATAGCTGATTAGAATGACCTCTACTGCTATTAATAAAGCGCTCTCTATCTCTGTTCTATAATAGTGTAACACCAGATTACACTCTGATTCAACACTTAAGGCCTTTTCACACTGCATTGTTCTTAGCCCCAGGTTAAGACTGGCCCTGGGCTAGCTTAGCCTGTGTTCACACAAGCAGGGCTAACTGAAACCAACCGTCCCTTTTCTGGAGTAGAATATTCAAATGAGGTAACAAAGGAACTCTGTGATTGGCTAGCCCCTGGGTTAAGGTTGGTGCTAGCCACTTTAGAATGTGCACGTGTGAACACTCACTTATCCCCAGGCTAAAAGCTCCCTTAGCCCAGTGCTATGAGGCTCTTAGCCCTTGGCTAAGTGCAGTGTGAATGTGCCATTAATGATCTAATCTAACACAACACCCAAGCCCTTTTGTGAGCCACCTAAACCACTGAAGCCCTGTCAACAGCGGTCCTCTATTGCCCATATGCCATTATACGGCAGTGTGTTTGTAGACATAAAGTATGGCTGCAATGGCATCTTATGACAGGCAGGGGGCTCATGATTCTGCTCAGTAGAAATATGAAAACAGATTTTCATAAGTGAAGAGATCTCGTAAATAGACAGTGCAGCCAGAAAACACACCCTCTCAAAGTTTACAAAGACTGTTTCTCTGTTTTATAGATTTCATTAGTCATTCAACCAGAGGCAGCAGCATTGTGTCACATTTAAGTAATTTAGTTATCTATTTTTACACTTAAATATCTAGTTTTAGACGTTGTCATTTGCTTGTTCACTTTGTTCTCCAGTTCTCCATTTTGAGGAGAGAAGACAGCTAGCATCTGGTAGAAAATGGCCTGTGAATTCATCTGAGAAATATGGCTCAGTATTTGCCAGTATTGTAAGCCTGGGTATCACTTGGCTCCTACTGTGGGGATCACAGCAGGAAGTGGCAGACTAATTAGTCCAGTTATAACACAACATGCATCATCACAGCTGAGAGGAAAATAAAGTGACTCAGCTGTAATCACTACACCATCCTAAGATAACTCATCATATAGGTATTGTGGGTAATAGTTTAGAGTTAGCAGATATTGGAAACATCTTCTTACAAGCACAGAAAAATACCAACAAATGGAATGAAAAACATTACTCTAACACTGGCACTCATTGTAAGATGCCAGAAGAGTAGGAAGAGCTAGAGGACTGACTGAAACGTATTATCCACAAGACTAGGAGCCATATCCTGGTGGAATATTATTATGATGGAAGTTCAGCATGGTCCAATGGCAAAACTAATACACAAAGCAACGTCAATAGATGTGGGTATATGTAAAGCAGGAAGGACATCTCAGCAAATGATTTTACCCTGAAATAGCTAAAATAGCTTCCTGAGGTGTGGCAAGCCCACTGACCACAGCGTGACTCACCCTGTCTTTGTCATCGGCCACATCACACAGCGTGTCGTCCAGGTCCAGTATGCCTCCGTCCCCATGCTCCAACCTGTGCACCTGTAGCCAGTAGCCAGGATCCTAGAGGGAGGGAGAGAGAAGAGAGGTGAGACATGGTTACTTTAGAGAGAAGAGAGGTGAGACATGCCTTATCTTAGAGAGCTGAGACATGGTTTATTTTAGAGAGAAGAGAGGTGAGACATGCCTTATCTTAGAGAGCTGAGACATGGCTTATTTTAGAGAGAAGAGAGGTGAGACATGCCTTATCTTAGAGAGCTGAGACATGGTTTATTTTAGAGAGAAGAGAGGTGAGACATGCCTTATTTTAGAGAGAAGAGGTGAGACATGGTTTATCTTAGAAAGGTGAGACATGGTTTATCTTGGAGAGGTGAGACATGGTTTATTTTAGACAGGTGAAACATGGTTTATCTTAGAGAGGTGAGACATGGTTTATCTTAGAGAGGTGAGACATGGTTTATTTTAGACAGGTGAAACATGGTTTATCTTAGAGAGGTGAGACATGGTTTATCTTAGAGAGGTGAAACATGGTTTATCTTAGAGAGGTGAAACATGGTTTATCTTAGAGAAAAGAGACATGATTATTTTAGAGAGAAGAGGTGAGACTGTTATTCAAATCAAATCAAATCAAATTTTATTGGTCACATGCGCCGAATACAACAAGTGCAGACATTACAGTGAAATGCTTACTTACAGCCCTTAACCAACAGTGCGTTTATTTTAAACAAAAAAAGTAAGAATAAAACAACAACAAAAAAAAAAAAAAAGTGTTGAGAAAAACAAAGAGCAGAAGTAAAATAAAGTGACAGTAGGGAGGCTATATATACAGGGGGGTAACGGTGCAGAGTCAATGTGCGGGGGCACCGGCTAGTTGAGGTAGTTGAGGTAATATGTACATGTGGGTAGAGTTAAAGTGACTATGCATAAATACTTAACAGAGTAGCAGCAGCGTAAAAAGGATGGGGTGGGGGGGCAGTGCAAATAGTCCGGGTAGCCATGATTATTATTTATTGTAGACCAGAGAGTGAAATAAGGTAGATCCTACAACCAGGGAGAGCAGGAAGGAGAGAGGGAGAGAGAGAGAGAGAGAGAGAGAGAGAGAGAGAGAGAGAGAGAGAGAGAGAGAGAGAGAGAGAGAGAGAGAGAGAGAGAGAGAGAGAGAGAGAGAGAGAGAGAGAGAGAGAGAGAGAGAGAGAGAGAGAGAGAGAGAGAGAGAGAGAGGGAGGAAGCATTAGCTAAGACTTAGGCAATACAGAGAGAGTACAAGGCAGGTAACAGTTTGAGGTTGATTTGGTTCTCTCTGGACCATGACAGTGTTTGTAGGAAGAGAGCTGAATGATTGGTGTTGTTTAATATAAATATCTTATAACAAACAAATGACCTAGCCTACTTATTTGTATTTTTGAGTAGCCTAATGTATAGTTAAGATACAACATGTTCACTCTAGCAATAGTGAATATGGTTTATATGTTAGACCGTGTGAAAAGGTAGCGGTCGGCAGATAGGATGCAAGGAATAAGGTTCAAAAGGGTGGTTTTATTCACAAAATGAGGATAGGCTAGTGATGGTAGCAGTATTTAGGATCAATAATATTGTCGGTAATATATACAAATGACTTACAAAACAAACAAACGCTTTACAGAAATAAACAGGTTGTGAAATCAAAATCAAACCTTTCAATCAATCCAAACTTAATCTGGAGTAGAATCAGGCTACAGGCCCTGTAACATCACAGACACCCTTACCCGCATGGACGCTCTCATAAACAAAGATTACCGAACATTGGCAAAGCCCGGTAAAAATACCATGCTTGGGCTACTTCCCGCAAATTCCACATTGCTGGGCAAAACTATTGCCTACACAAGCAGGGGTACACATAACCAATGAACTGGTAGAAATACAAGCTGAAGGACACAAACATCTCTCTCTCTCTCTCTCTCTCTCTCTCTCTCTCTCTCTCTCTCTCTCTCTCTCTCTCTCTCTCTCTCTCTCTCTCTCTCTCTCTCTCTCTCTCTCTCTCTCTCTCTCTCTCTCTCTCTCTCTCTCTCTCTCTCTCTCTCTCTCTCTCTCTCTCTCTCTCTCTCTCTCTCTCTCTCTCTCTCTCTCTCTCTCTCTCTCTCTCTCTCTCTCTCTGCTGTGGCACTGAGCCATTGGGCCCGCCCTGCAACCTCATTGGATAATGCTGGGCAGGCCTGGGCCAGCCTTCTTCTTTCACTGTGCAACTCGTCAATGTGCATCTTGCTAGCTGTCACTCAAATACAGAGGGGCTGAAGCTCATTGGCTGGAACTCAAATTGCTAGGGGGGTGGCCCAACTGGGCCAAGCTTGCGGTGCTCAAAATGGCAGCACACAGCTTCCAGAAAACAGTCGCTTACAAACTAAGGGTTTTGTGGCTAATTGAGGTAAAACAGTAATTCTGCTGACAGATTATACATGTATGAACTACACATTGACACATCCAGCCCAAAGCAGGAGGTTTAAAAAAAATACTTAAGTAGTCGCCACAGTTCCATAACTTGTAACTCAAGTAAAGGGGCTTGGACTTGAGCACATGCATGTCTGTCGCCATCAGACTGGCATTGCAATATAAAATATAATCCGTCTCCCACCCATGTATTTAGATAAGTGTGCAAAGCCATGGCAGGGCTTCAGGCCAGATACACAGACAGATACACAGACATTCATCTGATGAGAACTGCCTGCTTTTCCAGCTTTGAGCAACACAAAGGTGAAGAACTACTGTTGATGCAAGGTGAAGAAAGGCTCTTTCTCTCTATCGATCTCCCCGTCTTTCTGTCTCTGTGGGCCCTCATCTTCATAGCCCACTGGTAGTGAGTCATTCACTCTCCCCTCCCTCATAGCCCACTGGTAGTGAGTCCTTCTCTCTCCCCTCCCTCATAGCACACTGGTAGTGAGTCCTTCTCTCTCCCCTCCCTCATAGCCCACTGGTAGTGAGTCCTTCTCTCTCCCCTCCCTCATAGCACACAGGTAGTGAGGCGTAGACCACACAGGTCAGAAGTTAAGCCAAACATCTCATCTCAGCTCGTTTCCTTCATATCCTTATTAGGGTAACCTCTGGGGATGGCTGACTGACTACTGGGCTTTAAATGCACACACACACACACACACACACACACACACACACACACACACACACACACACACACACACACACACACACACACACACACACACACACACCGAGACAGACAGACAGACAGAGATAGACGAACGAACGAGCTGGCCTTCCCTAACGTTTTCCCCTCCACACTACAGAATAGAGTCTGTGGTTAAATGCCTTCATGCACATTTCTGGACCCTTTCTGTAAATTGTAAACAGAGAGGTACGCCAGGCCAAAAGCTTCCAGAGTCAAAAGCGGAATAATTGTGTGGTATTTTCCTTCTATTTGTGGTTATTATACAGAACCAGTCAAAAGTTTGGACACACCAACTCATTCCAGGGTTTTTCTTAATTTTTACTATTTTCTACATTGTAGAATAATAGTGAAGACATCAAAACTATGAAAGAACACATATGGAATCATGTAGTAACCAAAAAAGTGTTTATTTTAACAAGGCACACCTGTTAATTGAAATGCATTCCAGGTGACTGCCTCATGAAGCTGGTTGAGAGAATGCCAAGAGTGTGCAAAACTGTCATCAAGGCAAGAGGTGGTTAGTTTGAAGAATCTAAAATATAACAAATATTTGTTTAACACTTTTTTGGTTACTACATGATTCCATATGTGTTATTTCATAGTTTTGAGGTCTTCACTATTATTCTACAATGTAGAAAATAGTAAAAATAATGAAAAACCCTTGAATGAGTAGGTGTGTCCAAATGTTTGACTGGTACTGTAGGTAGGGGGTACAAGAATGCCCCCTGTAGTTCTGACACCAGAGAAATTGATAGGAGTTACTGTAAATAAGTTTATTGCAATAGATGCTCTTGAATATCAATGATATTCATAATACACTTTAGAATTGACTTTTGTGAGGCAAAAAATGTTTTTGTAGGACAAAGAAAGTAATATAAATGTATATTCAAAACCAGCTCAACCACAGAAGTATTTTAGCAGTAATGTTATTTTATTGTCATAGACACGAACAAAATTCATAACATTAAAATACATATGTTACAATTACACAGAAAACCAAGAGATCAGAGAAAATTGGATGGGAAAATCTCTCACTAGTGTGGAATCTGGAAGCCATTTCAGGCCACAAACCCACTACAAGAAACAGCAAATATCTGAACAAATTTCTGACATGGGTCTACTTCCAGATCCAGACATGAACAATCTCCCTCAGTGAAATCAGACAAGTAGCCAAGTTACAGGGATTGGAGATCAATAAATCCCCATAATGGATCAAAAGCTTAGTTTATGTCCCAAATGGAACCATATCCCTTATATAGTGCACTACTTTTGACCAAAGTCATATGGGCCATGGTCAAAAGTAGTGCACTACATGGGGAATAGGGTGCCATTTGGGACGCAACCTTTATCACAGTGCCAAGCGATGGAGTGTGTAGCCTAGGATATTCATGCTACTGTACAGCTAGATTAGATTAGGTCGATTTTATTGACCTCCGTAGAGGTCAGGACACACTGGCCCTGTCCCAGCTGACAACCCTGCTGGGCTGTACTGAGCTGATGGCCCATTCTGCTGCCCTGTAACCCTGCTGGGCTGTACTGAGCTGATGGCCCATTCTGCTGCCCTGTAACCCTGCTGGGCTGTACTGAGCTGATGGCCCATTCTGCTGCCCTGTAACCCTGCTGGGCTGTACTGAGCTGATGGCCCATTCTGCTGCCCTGTAACCCTGCTGGGCTGTACTGAGCTGATGGCACATTCTGCTGCCCTGTAACCCTGCTGTGTGTGTGAAACACTTAGGGACATAGGGGGCTACAGTGTCATGTCCCATGACCATAGAGGAGTTGAGGGGACATAATGGGACACACTGGGCCCATCCCAAATGGCACCCTTTTCTTATACAGTGCACTACTTTTGACTAGGGCTCATAAGGCTTTGGTCAAAGTAGTACACTTATAGGGATAGGGTGCCATTTGGGGTGTAGCCACTGTGCCCTTCTGTCCCCCTGTGGCCATGGGACACTCTGTCACCCTCCCTCACCTCCCCTGGCCATAGGACACTCTGTCCCCCTGTATTGCCCCAGTGTGACCTGCCCCCCGAGGGATAAACAGCTGGCCACATCAACTGAGCATAGCTCTGGTATACACGCTGAGAGGGCACACACACAGTCAGATGGAAAAACACGTGCAAACTGGTACAACCACTGAATGATCACTCCAACACTTCAATGTACATTTAATTGAACACAGAACACACTAACACTTCAATACACAGAAACTTAACAAAAACACTGTAGGCCTACATCAACTTGAATTAATTTGACCTCTCTCTTATTTCTCCACTCACTCCAGTGTTTCACACCAGTTGGACTTCAAATAGAACATTCAGCTGCATACAGTGAGGGAAAAAAGTATTTGATCCCCTGCTGATTTTGTACGTTTGCCCACTGACAAAGACATGATCAGTCTATAATTTTAATGGTAGCTTTATTTGAACAGTGAAAGACAGAATAACAAAACAAAAATCCAGAAAAATACATGGCAAAAATGTTATAAATTGATTTGCATTTTCATGAGGGAAATAAGTATTTGACCCCTCTGCAAAACATGACTTAGTACTTGGTGGCAAAACCCTTGTTGGCAATCACAGAGGTCAGACGTTTCTTGTAGTTGGCCACCAGGTTTGCACACATCTCAGCAGGGATTTTGTTCCACTCCTCTTTGCAGATCTTCTCCAAGTCATTAAAGTTTCGAAGCTGACGTTTGGCAACTCAAACCTTCAGCTCCCTCCACAGATTTTCTATGGGATTAAGGTCTGGAGACTGGCTAGGCCACTCCAGGACCTTAATGTGCTTCTTCTTGAGACACTCCTTTTTTGCCTTGGCCGTGTGTTTCAGGTCATTGTCATGCTGGAATACCCATCCACGACCCATTTTCAATGCCATGGCTGAGGGAAGGAGGTTCTCACCCAAGATTTGACGGTACATGGCCCTGTCCATCGTCCCTTTGATGCGGTGAAGTTGTCCTGTCCCCTTAGCAGAAAAACACCCCCGAAGCATAATGTTTCCACCTCCATGTTTGACGGTGGGGATGGTGTTCTTGGGGTCATAGGCAGCATTCCTCCTCCTCCAAACACGGCGAGTTGAGTTGATGCCAAAGAGCTCGATTTTGGTCTCATCTGACCACAACACTTTCACACAGTTCTCCTCTGAATCATTCAGATGTTCATTGGCAAACTTCAGACGGCCCTGTATATGTGCTTTCTTGAGCAGGGGGACCTTGCAGGCGCTGCAGGATTTCAGTCCTTCACGGTGTAGTGTGTTACCAATTGTTTTCTTGGTGACTATGGTCCCAGCTGCCTTGAGATCATTGACAAGATCCTCCCGAGTAGTTATGGGCTGATTCCTCACCGTTCTCATGATCATTGCAACTCCACGAGGTGAGATCTTGCATGGAGCCCCAGGCCGAGGGAGATTGACAGTGCTTTTGTGTTTCTTCCATTTGCGAATAATCGCACCAACTGTTGTCACTTTCTCACCAAGCTGCTGGGCGATGGTCTTATAGCCCATTCCAGCCTTGTGTAGGTCTACAATCTTGTCCCTGACATCCTTGGAGAGCTCTTTGGTCTTGGCCATGGTGGAGAGTTTGGAATCTGATTGATTGATTGCTTCTGTGGACAGGTGTCTTTTCTACAGGTAACAAGCTGAGATTAGGAGCACTCCCTTTAAGAGCGTGCATCTCATCTCAGCTCGTTACCTGTATAAAAGACACATGGGAGCCAGAAATCTTTCTGATTGAGAGGGGGTCAAATACTTATTTCCCTAATTAAAATGCAAATCAATTTATAACATTTTTGACATTAGTTTTTCAGGATTTTTTTGTTGTTATTCTGTCTCTCACTGTTCAAATAAACCTACCATTAAAATTATAGACTGATCATTTCTTTGTTAGTGGGCAAACGTACAAAATCAGCAGGGGATCAAATACTTTTTTCCCTCACTCTATGTCCTTAGATCAGACAGCAGGACCATGGCTGAGTGTGACAGTGTTGGTGATGGATCATCTTAAAATTCCACCACCACCTACAAACAAGGCCTCCATTGTAAAATAACAATTTATGTTACAGTAAAGCATGACAGTGTCTGGAAGGACAGGAGGACAGGGGGTAGAGTTAACTCAAGGATAGTCTGCTGAAATGGTCAACCCGAGGTTCATTTATCATGTCTTTGTCCCAAATTGCACCCTATTCCCTATCGGCCCTGGTCAAAAGTAGTGCACTATCAAGGGACTACGGTGCCATTTGGGTCGCAACCCATATAAAAGGTTATGCAGAGGGATAAAAAAATACTAATCTTTAAGCAGCTCCAGCTCTCTAAAGTGAACATTGTTCTTCCTGTGAGAAATGTCCAGTGTTCCACTTGTTTCTGTTCCCCCCCCAGACCACCCAACTATTTAATGTTCTCTTTCGTCAGGTGACAAGTTCAAACACACCAAAAGTGAACATCTCCTAAATGTTATTCAATACCTTAATTGTTACTCTGAAGTAGCATGTGAAATACGTGCTTAAAGCAGTCAATTAAGATAAGAGCTTTACCTTTCCTGAGCCCTAAAAAGCCTTCACAAAGCCACCCATTCTTGTTATGAATCTAGTTATTAGTCTTAACAAATGACTCCAGTGACAAAGTAGGCTACCAAGAGTGATGTAGTCTCTTCAAGAGAAGAAAAACCTGAAACCTCTGATCCCCTGTGTTGACCCAGTGACCTGTTGTGTCACACTGTCTGCTACCTCATTCCTTCAGCCATTATTACCCCCATCATCACAATCCGCCACCCTCGTCTCGTCTCGACAGGTGTCTCTTTATCTCATCCTAAGGAGGTTAATATTCGTCTGTACACTCTTACAACATCTCCTCAGACAATGGCCCAGTCTCTTCACCTCATTAGCAGTCTCTTTGTGCTGGTAGGAGCTGCTTCCAGTGTGGGACCACACAAAGACTTCTGCATACAACCCTGAGGGGGGCCAGTATGCTGCCTGCCTGAGAAGCAAAGAGTTGATTCACAACATAACGATGCCATCTCTTAACACGCAGATGGAGTAGACGGAGGTGTCTGAGAGAAAGACAGTGTTCAAGAGCAACAGGTTCCCTGTTTTAGTTGTGTAGTAGAATTAATCAAGATAGCATTGGGCAGACATTATTATGGACAGGAAGGAACACCATCACAGACACCAAAGGAGTCTGACGTTGATTCTATTGCAGATATGTTGTGTGAGAAATAATATAGATATTTGTCATTAACAAATGCATTCGTCGTCCGACAGGAATCTGGGGAATTTTGGAAGATGATCTTTGAGTTCAGTGAGAACAGAA